>NW_026779378.1:180000-480000 GCF_030144855.1 Hypanus sabinus | reverse complement strand
AGCTTCTCCGTTACAAAATGGCTGAGTGTTTGGTATTCATCTTCCTCATAATGAAACTCAGAGCATGTGAGGTTGAGTCTGTTAGTTCCTATTTTGAGTTAGTTCTGCTGAGCCACTTCCTCCATCACCAGGGTAACAGCCCACCAGAGCTACAGAGTGTTGAACATTTTTATCGCTCTCTGGTCACCGTCCTTCAGTGGCCTTAGGAGCCGGTGTGGATGCGAGGAAGCCTTGAGCATTCACTGTATGGAGTATATGATGTCTGTGTTGGAATGAAGAGCTGACTAATGGATGGAAGTAGGGATTGCATTTATGTAAATCTGTTCAGAATAGCACAAACATCTTTCAGTCAGTCAATATTTGTGCATCAAAAAGAAAACAAAAACCTGCATTGTTTCCAGTGATTTATTTCCAATTTTATATTAAAAGCATTTTGTTATTATCTTTTCTACGAGAAACGTGGCGCCGAATTGCGCTGCTCCAGATGCCGCTCAGCAATAACTTAGTGAACAAATGTACCCAATTTCCCTGCTGGCGACAAGTTAAGATACTGCATATTCACACCCGCTGGTGACCATAGCCCGGGTTCCCCACCCAGTTAAAGCATCATCAGGTTCCCATTCTGTTTTGAGCTGGAGGGTGCGTTAATATCAGAACGGGGGATAGCCAAGACACTGCAGTATATTACCGACAGGAAAGTGTCCTGGGAGAGTTGGTGCTCGGGCTGTAATGTGAGATGGTATGAAACTGGCAGTGTTAGGGTTTGGCGTTGGCCCAGGATTGAGCTTCTACAGATGGGGCTGGATGTTTCTCCTTCTGCAATAAAGCAGTTTTCCAGTCCGGCGGGTGGATATAGGTTGTAGGGCATGAGCTATAATGAGAGGTTGGACAAGCACTGTGCTACAGAGGAATAAATTTAAACTGAGAGTAATTCTCAGGTCCATTTCCCAGGAAATATTCCTATATAAAACCTGGGTTGTTTCTCTAGAGTGTTGCAGGCTGTGGTGAGTCTTAACAGATTTCTATAAGATTATGAGAGGCATAGGTAGTGTAGATAGACAATATCTTTATCCCAGGGTTGAAATCTCTGATACCGGATGGTATACATTTAAAATGTAGGATTGGTTCATAGGAGGTATGAGAGGCAAGTATTTTTTTTACACAGAGAGTGGTGTGGCTGGAATGTGCTTCCTGCGCTGGTGGTAGAGGCAGATATATTGGGGATTTGTAAGGGGTGTTTAGATTGACTCGTGAATGTGAGGTAAGTGAAACGATTGGCATTGTGCAGGCAGTCATTTGGACATTTGATGACGAACTTAAATGGTTCGGTACAGCATTGGGGTCGAAGGGCCTGTTCCTGTGTTGTACTGTTCTAGGTTCTGTCTCTCTTGTCGAGTGGTTTCGGGGTAATGGTGGTAAAACAGTGAGTGGGATCAGCAGGTCAACTGGAGCCCATTGTGGAAAACGAGATCACTCACTTCTCTCGGCGAAACAAAAATGCAGAGTGTGTTTTAATGGTGACTGAATGAGGTGCAGTGGGTAGAGAGAGAATTCAAATGTACATTGTATTTATTGTAAGCGTTATTGAATATAATTTAATCCATCTCTTCACCAGCTCATATTCCTTTCCTTTTCCTGATCGCTCTCTGTCTCCATCTCTGGAGATAGATTTCCAACCAACTTATTTTATAAACCTATAGATAACTTTGGTAATCTCGACCGGACCTCTTCCCAACTAAACACCCGTAAAGTGTTCTTTCCTCTTCCCAGTTTCTTTGCTTCCGCCGCTTCTGTTGCCAGGATGTGGCTGTCCTCCCTCCGCTATTGGTGTAGTTCTCACTCATGTCTCCTCCATTCCCCGTAGTTCGTCCTCACCACATCTTTTACCACCGTAATAGTGATAGAGTTCCGCTTGTCCTTACCTACCACACCTTCAGACTGTGCAACTTCCAACATCTCCGAAGAGATCTTACAACTAAACATACCTTAACCTTTCTCGCCCTCCCAGCCTCTTGTTTCAAGAGGGATCACTCTCTCAACAATTGCCTTGCTCATTCATCCCTCCTCCCTTTCTGCTCACCAGCTTATTACTTCCCCCCGGGTCTCCTCTTTCCCTTTTTTCTATTGACAATGTTCCTATTCTTTCTTCACCAGCTCCTGACCTGTCCATCACTTGACTTCATCTGTGACATCCAAGCTCGCCTCGTTCTCCTCCCGAAACTTTTTATTCAGGTATCTTCCCCCTCCCTTTGCAGTAATGAAGACTCTTTGCCCAAAATGTTTACTCTTTTCCGAGGATACTGTCTGTTGTGCTAAATACCGCCAGCATTGTGTGTGTTGCTTTGGATTTCCAGCATCTGCAGGCGTTCTCGTGATTAGGGTAATTATTTGGACTGGAGATAGTAACTTTGTTGGAGTAAAATCCGGCTCCCCGTAAATACGGGTTATACAGACCAAAGAACAAACTGCCGGAGGAACTCAGAGGGTCGGGCAGCATCAGTGGAGGGAAATGGACTTCAACATCTCGGGCCGAGACCCTCCCTCTGGATTGAGAGTGGACGGGATATAGTCAGAGAAAAGAGGTGAGGGGTGGGGATGGGGCAAGAGCTGGGGAGTGAGAGGTGGATCCAGGAGAAGAGGGAGGTGGGGAGGTGGAAATAGTGACAGGGGTGGGATGAGAGGGATTGGGGCAGCACGGGGCTGCAGAAATGAATTTAATTCCTTGGAGGATTATCCAAGAGGTTAGAGAGTATTTGTTATAGAGATTCACCAGACTGATTCCTGGAGGAAGATGAAGATCAGTGAAGGACAGAGGCCAGAAGATGAGTGGAGACCCAAGGGATCGAAGAAATGGTAATCAGGCCATGTGTCTGAGATTGAGGAGCAGCCGTCATCTAGTAGATGGCTTAATGGCCACCTGTTGCTGTTTCTCACTTGATGTTTCAGTGTTCCCGTCCAGTGAAGTCCCGGACGTAGTTTTTCGTGGCCCCGCCCCCTCTTTCACAGTCCCCGGATGGGCGGGGGTTTTCTGTCCTTTCTGTGTTGAAGCAACCCTAACGGAGTTGGTCCGGGTTGTGGGACCTTCACGCCGAACCGCAAGAGATGAGCCGCCGCTCAGTCGCTGTTGCTCGGGTCACAGGAGCGGGATGAGGTGGTGATGCCGGGTCTAGTCCATCCGTTCAGTTGTACCTGGGGAACTTTATCTCCATCACCCGGCCCGGTGTCGGAACCAAACTTCACCTGGATCGATGCCTGGGGTCGACAATAGTTTTACAGCACATTGAAAGCGGCCATTTTGCCTTTTTGTAGTCTTTCAGACAGAGAAGTTTAACCAGAGCAATCGCTCTGGAGACCCCTCCACGTGTATGAGTAGTTCCATCTTTCCCCGTTCAGAAAGGACAGTGAGATCCAGATCTCTCACGTCCTCCCGGGGGACTGGGAAGTTTATTTCCATCTTCTTTCCATTGCTATGGCTAGCCGACATGCAGCCAATGTTTCCCGATATATGGCCCTATTAATGCGAGAATTAAGACTTTTTTCATTTATCTGAGTTTCTCGGAAATGTGAACACTCCCTCCAGAATTTCCAAAGGAGCTACCCAGGCTGTCACACACGGTTAAAATTGGGAATCTCGTTTTTTTTTCACAAACGAACCGAGGGACAGTGAAAATCCTGTCTTTGCCATCACCCATATAGATCAATACATCACACCAGTACATTGAGGTGATAAATGGTTAAATACGTTCACAGAGAAAGTAGAGTACAGGTAGATATATGGTGCAAAGTCACATTTAGTTAAACTGTGAGGTCAGGGGTCTATCTCATCACACTGGGGAACATTCATTTCGCTTCTAACAGCAGAACGGAAACTGTCCTTGAGCCTGGTGTTACGTTTCAGTTTTATTTTATTTTCGATAAAGAATGGGAGACTGAGAAGTGAGGGGGATCTTATGCTGGCTGATAGCATACATGCATTCACCTGAATTATACCACAATAGGTTTGTATACCTCGAGCAGGGCTTCCCAACTTGGGGTCCAGAGGCCCCACCGTTGACGCATAGCATAAAAAAGGCTGAGAACCCCTGCGAGCATCTCTCCTGATTCTCATGTTCTCCAAGGTATCAATTTGTAATCGGTTCAACCTGCCCCTGTAACACAGTTCCTTAAATGACAGCAACATCCGTGTCTGCCAGGCCTCCTGCACCGGCCTGTCACAGGGTCCGAGGGAAACCTTGTCAGGCCCTGGGGATTTATCCATCCTAATTCTCCTCAAGGCCGCAAACACCTGTGGTGTTATCCGTACACAATCCATGACTTGACTGGATTTCCTCATTTCTATAGTCTCTATCTGTCTCCCAAGTAAACACAGGCGCAAAGATATCATAAACGATCTCTCCCATCGCTTACAGCTCAATGCGTAGGTAAGCACGCTGATATTTAGAAGATACTTCCTAACTGTTAGCGGGGCGGGGAGGAAATAACAGGTTATCTCAATAATTTATCCTACTCCCACTTTGTCTGTTATTCGTGAAAATTTTGTTATTGTTTGCAAGTGATTCTGGTCTGCAAACCTTTATCTATGTCGAACTTTTGGTGTCTCTGGGCCTGTTCTCAATGGAGGGGTGGTGACCCTGGGAACAGGAACCTCAATGAAATCCTGAGATCTGGATAGAGTCGATGATGACAAGATGTTTTTCAACAGTAGGGGAGCCTAGAACCTGAGGTCACAATCTCAATCCATTTAATTGTATCTGGGAACCCACCCTTCCATCATACTGTCCAGCATCAGGATCTGAATTCCTCCTGTATCAATGCCGGAGGATGATCGAAGTTATAAGATATTTGTAGACACAGGAATATGATGAAACGTTTAACCACTTAACTGAACAAGGAAGGAAACTTAATGGCTATTACCACAATGCATTGTGTGATGCCATTTTTAAATATCCCAAAGCTGACATTAGTAACAGACAGGCCGCATTCAACAAATGTGTTTCGATTTTTGGACCAGTTTCTGCACTGCTGGAAGTTCTGTAGATATGGGACTACCAACAGATTTAATTGATGCACTTCGAGGCAAGGTTAATCCAGCCACGGAATTTTAGCTTCCATATTACAAAATAGCTGACAGCTCCGTATTCATCTTTGTCATAATGAAACAGAGCATGCGAGGTTGAGTTCCTTATTTCCAATTTTCAGTTAGTTCTGCTTCCTTCATCACCAGGGTAACAGACCACCAGAGCTCCAAGGAGAGTTGAACATTTGGGCTTTATTGAGATTGTACCTGGAATATGGTGTAAAACCCAGCTCCCCATACACACACGGGTTATATAAACCAAATAACAAACTGCCGGAGGAACTCAGTGGGTCGTGCAGCATCTGTGGAGGGAAATGGGCCGTCAACGTTTTGGTCCGAGACCCTCCCTCTGGGCTAAGAGTGGACTGGAAATAGTCAGAGAAAAGAGGTGAGGAGTGGCGATGGGGCAAGAGCTGGGGAGTGAGGTGGATACAAATAACGGGGGAGGTGAGAGTTGGAAATAGTATCGGGGGGTGGGAAGTGAGTGGTTTTGTCAATACGTGACTGCAGAAGATGGAAATTAATTATATCGAGGATTAGCAAAGTGGTTGGAGAGAATTTGTTTTAGAGATTCACCAGCCTGTTTCCTGGATGGAAACAGAGATCTACAGATGTGTGGCGACCGAAGAAATCGAGGAGGAACATATGGCTGAGATTGGAGAGCAGCCGTAATCATGTTGATTGTGTGAGAAACAGCACCTCCTGGTGTTTCTCACCTGATGTTTCAGTGTTCCTGTCCAGTAAGTCTCCAGAGGAATGTGAATAGATATTAGTGTTTATAAATATAGAAGTGGTTTGAATGAAACTTGCACAATTCCTGCTTTGGTCTGAATTGTGTGTCAGACAGGAATGAGATATGAACACATAACTCTGACACTGGGCGATGGCGTGTGTGGAGCTAGAGGGACGGGGAAGATACACAGGGAAGCTTTAAATGTAGTTGGTGTAAATATGAAATAATATGAAAAATGTGTCAGGCAGCTTGTGAGGGGCGAGGAGCTGAGTCACCAGTTCAGGTGGTAGACCCCCCCCCCCACATCATGCGTTCCAGCTTGTCACTCCCATTTCAAATGCAGATCTGCAGCATCTGCGGGTTTTTCCTTCAGAGGCCCCGCCCCGCTCTGATGACTATCACTTTGCAGATACTCCAGTCTCCAGATGAGCGGTGGCTTTCTTTCCGTTCGTGTTGAAACGGTTTGCCGGCGGGGAGCCGCGTGACGGACAGCTGCCTGCGGCAAATAGACCAAGTTTCCATCGCTCATTCCGGAGAGGAAAACGCGAACGACAATTTTTCATCGGTGAGGGGACAGACCTGATGTTGGGCAGTGAGTCCCGTTAATTTCCCCGAACTGATGGCCTTGTCCCGCTTCCTAGATACATCCGGCCAGGGTTGCTCAGTATTGTGGAAATATTACACCGAATCACCTCAGATGAACCGTTGGTCTGGCTCCAGCAGTGGTTGAGGTGGTGATGCCGGGACTCAATGCATCCGTTCAGTTGCACCTCCAGAACCTGTTTCCAGCCACCCCAGTGATATATATCTCTGATTACACCACCCTGAGTGAGATGTGGGAAAGGTGTGCATGGATCTCTGTGTGAGCTGTGTCCCTGTGAGGTTGGAGCCTGGGATCCCACACGTTTTGACCCAGGTAAAATAGATGTGGGGATGAAGTTGCCCCGGTTTATGAGATGTTGAACGAGTATTTCTGTTCTGTGCTCAGACGTTTGGTTCTAGTGTTCCTTGGGAAGCAAAACAGAGAATGAGTTTCCATTCCGTCATTCACAGGAAAAAGTTTCTAAATACGCTCTTTTGTGGTTCCACCAGTAGAAATGGAGCCGGGGCTTCATTGTCCCATCCATGTTTGCAAATTTCGCCTCACTGTCTATCGGCCAGTGGGAGTCGAACAGAAACTCAAGACGCTGAAGATGGAACAGAACATGGAACAGTACATCACAGGAACAGGCCCTTCGGCCACAATGGTGTGCTACACCAGCTGAAGAGTAAATCAACCCCCTCCCTCAAAATCTAGGATTGGTGGGGGGGGGGGGTGGGGTTGAAATTAGGGCGGGGGTGATTATTTACCAACTGAATTACAACAAGCCCGGATACATTGGGAATGGAGAGTATGTCTGGATTAGACGGAGAGTCTGGGATCTGAGAGTGCCACCTCAGAATAAAGAAGCTTCACTTTAAAACTGAGATGAGAGACATTACTTCAGCCAAAGGTTGTTTGATCTGTGGAATTTGAAAATGTGATGGAGGCGATCGCTGGTTTTATTCATGTTCTGGCTTGCTAAATAGGTTGAGAATTATAGCAGGAAGCAAGAATACGGTGTTGGAAAGTAATCCTCCATGATTGATTATGGAACAGACTAGAATGACTTTATCAGATAATTCTCCTGTTATATATTATGACTTGTATCTTATATCATGACTGAATGATGACTTCCTTGTATTCCATCACAAATAAGAGAAAATCTTCAGATGCTGGAAATCCAAGCAACACCCACAAAATGCTGGAGGAACTAAGCAGCTGGAAGAGAGGAACATTGACATCCAGATGCTGACTGGCTTGATGAGTTCCTCCAGCATTTTGTCTGTGTTCCTTTGTACCCCATGTCAGGCTTTGTAAAGTCTGAGGGACAGTTACAGATTTCTTCACTCGGATCATGACATATGCGTTCAGAATTGAAATTTCAGGTTAATGCTTTGTTCTCGTTTGTTTTAGTAACATACTTCATTCCTTCTTTCATTGAAGTTAGACCTGCGGTGAGAAGTTTATTGGAAGAAACGCCCACAACTGAAAACGAGGGAACAGCAACAAGTGAACCAGCCCGAGGACGGAGATCATCAATTCAACAGAACTCTTCTGACTCGGAGTTTCCATTGACTCAGTCAGGAGAAAGTTTGGTGAGTCTCACTTAACCAAACACTGTTCCTTTAGACATAACATTTCTGTACCAAGGAAGATAGGAAATAGCTGGAGTGAGACTGAATACACCGAGAAATAGCAGTTATGCCAGTTGCAATAATCACAGATCTGCTAATGAGCTGTCAGCATCAGCTCTGTGAAGCCACACACATTCCCTCATATCGTTTGCTCATTTAAACTTGTCACTCCTCATGTTTCCTTGCTTGTCTGTGTTACGTCATAATAATCTCAACATGCTTTGAGAATTTCCTCCCTTTATAAGATGCCGCAGTCGTTTCCTGCTGTAGTGATTGCGGAACTGTGGAATTACCATGAACTGCAGCAACATGTCGTTGACTCCTCTGTCTATTGCAAGCTGCAATGATATACTTGCCCTCGAGTATATCGCCTTGCAAGCCTCTGTTAAGAGCAATCCCTCTGGAAGTCAGATGTCCCGGCACCGCATTTCATTCAGTCTGAACTAGCAAATGTCAACCAATAATTTACATATACTTAAATTAATCAAACACTTTTCTGCTAATAAGTTCTCAGAACCTATGAATCTGTGATTAAGCAGAAATAGGTTTTATAATTAAGTTATGTTCCAATTTAATCCTGTATCAAAGCCATGGGTTATACCTGTACTTGAGTTGAACGAATGTACTTGCAGCCAGGACTACTAGAGCTGCCGGAGTCGGTTTAACCTCAGTATGGGAAGCAGCGTGTTGGATCAGATGATGGAGGAGTTGATATAAAGGTAGATGCAATGTTCAGAGAGCCTGTGGAAAGATTGGCTGTGGAGAGGGCATCGCAGCAACAGTTTCCCCTCCCCCCCCCACTCACCCTCTCACCCTCCTATTCTTTTGCCAGTATTGATCGCGGGAGTTAGGAACTCTTTCTACTCACTGTCCAGAGAAATTAAAGCCTTTGATTCCATTCAAAGCTCTGTTTGTCTATAAAGAGTGGCTTTGAAGTATTATCGAAATGAACATGGGAGAATGCGTAACGAAAGTTTAAATCGGATCAGCAGCATGTTCGGTAGGCCGAGTGGTCTACTTATGCACTTGGTGTGTTGATTAGAAAAATTCTGACAGTTTAATTAGTGTAAGCCAATGTAAGTTCAAGTGAAAAGAAATCATACATTGATTAAGTATATACATCAAGATTTGTGTGTTAATGTTGTATCCCAGCAGGTTGCAGATCGACCATGACACAATCGGTGAGCTGGTCCGCACGGTACGGGACCGAGGGACGCGCTCCCCGTTCCCTGTTACTGACTCTACAGTCTCCCCATCTACCGCGCGCCCTCTCGCGGAGCTTCGTCAGTTTCGGCTGATGTTGAGACGATTTCAGCATGCTGCGCGTGCCCGGTATCTCTCGTGAAGTGACGTGACATTTACTTGTCTCTCATTGGTGACACCAAATACCAATTTAGTATACCAACCAATGGGGATATGGGTTTCGTCATTAAGGGGTTTCCTTAACAATCAGTTGGCGGAGCTGTAAGGGCGACGGATTGAAGTGGGAGTTCAGGGGATTTATCTCCTCAGTATGAGCAAGGATGGAGAAGACTTCAGCATATTTTTAGTGGACACCGATAAAGTGTTGCCTGCAAGTGCGGAGTCGGGGTGATTTTGACAGCAAGTCACGATCTTACTATCTGACACGGTGGGCTGGAGGGACCCGGTGGCTGCCTTTTGTTTGAGGTCTCTGGGTTTAAACGGCGGAGTAAACAGACCCACCTCGGGCCAGCAGGCTGTCCCAGTGGGTGTTGTGTGGTCAGATGCTTGGAGTATGGTTGCTCCCTGTCTGCATTAGGGACAAAATGCAACAAGTCTGTTATTGACTGAAAACATCTATATCCATTCTTTTTTTTTGTTTATGATACAATCATTGTCCAATTTATGTTCAAGTTTAATAGTAATTCAAAACATACATGAAAACACATGAACACAGCCAAATACAACCGCGTTAATGCACACAAAGCCTCCTTGCTGGAAACTGCCTCTCTAAGATACCCCAAGGGCATAGGCATTTTCTGATTAATATTATCTATCCATCGTAGCCTCAGTCATCCTCTCCTTCTTTTGCCTTCTGTTTTACCGAACATGAGAGTCTTCTCTAAGGAATCCTGTCCCCTCATGATGTGATCAAAATAGCTGAGCTTTTCAAGCTTCCTCGTGAGCAGTCTGGCGTATTTCTCCAAGTATTGACTTGTTGGATCTTCTTGCTGTCCAGCGAACACTTTCCCCCAACATCCAAGTTCAGAGGCGTTGATTATTTTGTATTCAGCCTTATTAATACTCCAGCTGTTACAGCCTTACATCACAACTGGAAATACTATATACTTGACTCTGCGGTCCTTCGTAGACAATGTTATGTCTCTGCACTTCAGTATTTTATCTAAATTTGCCATTACTACCCTCCCCAGAAGTAAGCGCCGTTTAATACGCTGCATTTACCATCATTTTCAATCTTTCTTTATTGATTAAAAAATTTATATGAATAGATACGAATCAGAGGTGAAGTTATATCAAATACATTATAGAATAAACGTACAAACAAAGAAAATGATATACACTGTCAAAATCATGTGTAATATAATATTAGGCTATTATATATAAACAGAGAACCACAACTCCTCTTGACAATTCATACAAAAAAAGACTGGAAATGTTCTCTTTATAGGAGAGAAAAAAAAACACTAAACAAACTAAAAACTAAAACAAAAAAAAGGGGGGAACTGGGCAGTCCACTTGAGGACAAGATTACAAAAAAAGAAGAAAGCGTCCTTCTGGTCAAATCTGAAACTTCACGGAGGGAGAAAGAAAAGAAAGAAAAAAACTAAAAAAAAAATTAAAAAAGATAAGGAATTAGATCTTCTGAAAATATTGAATGAAAGGTGGCCAGGTTTGTTCAAATTTGAAAGATGTATCGAACGTCCGACTTCTAATTTTCTCCAGGTTTAAACAAAACATAATGGAGGAGAGCCAGAAAAAAACAGTAGGTGGATTAGGATCCTTCCAATGCAACAAAATAGCTCTCCTACCCAATAAATTTGAAAAGGCTATCACCGTTACCATCTATAGACATCTTTGAACCAGGGACGAAAAAATCCGTCTCTGCTTCCACTTCCTTTCCATTTAGTACCACAAAGTTAATAGGACTGGCTGGTCTTCTTAATATTGAGCAAGAAGCCAGCTTTCAACTTTCTTCTTTCACTTTCATTAGAAGCTTCTTCAGATCCTCCTCACTTTCAGCCATTAGAATCGTATCACCTGCATATCTGAGGTTGTTAATATTCTGTCTGGAAATTTTCACTGCAACATTTTGAGTCGCCTGGACCAGCATTCCTCATATGTTCAGCAAATAGATTAAATAAGCTGGGTGACAGTATGCAGACTGGTCATACTCCTTTCCAAATCTTGAACCAATTTGTTGTTCTGTGTCTGGCAACTGTTGCTTCTTGATCTTTGTACAAATTTCTCATAAGGCAGAACAGATGTCCAGGTATTCCCATTTCTTTAAGTATTTGCCATAGTATATTATGGACCGCACTGCTGAAGGATTTAGAGTAGTCAATAAAACATAGATAAATACTTTTCTGAAATTCTCGCGATTTCTCCATTATCCAGCGTAGGTTAGCAATTTGGTCTCTGGTACCTCTGCCTCTTCTAAAAGCAGCTTCTATCTGGCAGTTCGTGTTCCATATATTGCTAGGGTCTTGCTTGCATAATCTTTAGCATTACTTTTCTAGCACGTGAATACTTGACATTTCCATTCTTGGATTTTGGGATAAAAACGGATCTTAATCCAGCCTAAAAGTCATTGTTGTTTATATTTTCCCAGATCTGCTGGAAAATTGCATGCAACACTTTTACAGCATCACCTTTTAGAAATTTCAACAATTTTACTGAAATCCTGTCACATCCTGCAGCCTTATTATTGGCAATGTTTTCTATCACCCATTCGACTTCGCTTTCCAGAATGTCTGGCTCTAGATCGATGAGGGAGTCATTGCTAATGTCTTCACTGTTGGATCTTTTTGCAATTCTTCTGTGTGTTCCTGCCAACTCCCTTTGATGCCCTTTGCTTCTGTAAGGTCCTTCCCTTGTTTGTCTTTTCCTATGCTCATTTTACATGAAATGTTCCTATGATATCTCAATTCTTCTGCAACAGATCTCTTCTTTTTTCCAATTCTGTTGGCTTCTTCAGCTTCAATGCATCGCTCCTTTAAGTAAGTTTCCTTATATTTCCTTGCTATCTTCTTGAAATTTGTGTTCAGTTGAAGGTCTTTGTACCAATCTCCATTTACTGTCTGGAATGTTGGAGAGTGAGCAGTGACCTTACAAAAATGTTTTAAATTTGAAGGACAGAGGAACTGAATCATACGTTTTTATTTGTGTAATTCAGGTCATTGCCAGCAGGTGAGGCTTTCTTCCACCCGGACGTCAGACAAGCAAGCGACAATCAACCAAAGTCAGTCAGAGTTAGAATGGACACAGGTATGTTCACTGGGCTCTTTCTCATTAAATCTGTCATCATGGTACACGTGTAGTCAAATCATCAATAATTCAGAGGGATAAACTTGGCCGATAAAAGGGCAGAAAGAAAGTACCATCAAACGGAGTCATTGTTCCAACTGGTAAGGAGTCCATGAGCATTGGAACAATTCACTAGGTCCAGCGCAGGGACCTAACGAGGGGAATGATCGAATCGCTCTGCTCACCACACAGATCTTCACCTGAGTGAAAGGAGAAGGAGCCCCTGAATAAGGTGGGAGTGGGTAACACTCAGATAGGAATACAACAGCGGGCAATGTAACAGTCAAAGGAACAGATAGAATTTCTGTCAGCATTTGGTACGCCCTGATGTGGGAAATGCCTCCGACAGCCAGTGAGAGAAACAGAAGGTGTTTTCTGTTTGGAAGGGCAATGGTGAATTCTCCCCAGATTAACGGGTTGTTGTACAATGGAGGTGAGGGGAGTTCCCGGTGTTTGTTTTCTGTGGCCGAGTTAAAGGACGTTATATTGAGGGAGGACGGGCTGGGGGCAGAAGACAGTGAACAAGAGAAATTGTACACAGGGAATCTGGGGCCGGGGGGGGGTGGCTACTGAAGCAATGAAATGCTCTTGGCGAATAGGATTAAAGTAAAACAAAATAATAAGTGGAGAGGGCATCGTACAAAATGCTGGAGGAACTCAGCAGGTCAGGAAGCACCTACAGAGAAAAAATAACCTTCAATGTTTCGGGCTGAGAATCTGTAAGTTGATTTCAAAGTCGCCTTGGGTACATAAAATGGAGTCAGCACGAGAGGAGCGTTGTTCTGGCTGAAGGTCTGCGACTGGTAGTGTTCGCAAGGATCACTGTTTCGCCATGCGTCTTGTGTGTGAATCAAATAGGTTAATCATATGATGTACTGGGTGGACTTATTCGTTGATTTACAGAGTTGGAGGAGATGAATAAATTTGGGACTGTTGTTAAAGTGTTCGGCATCCAGTTAGAAATAGGAACAGAGAGTCACCAAGTACAGATAATTCAGGCAAATGTGAGAAGTTGCATTTTGAGAGGTCAAATTCGCGAGCAATGTGCACGGTGAATGTTGGGACTGATAATAAGATTGATGTACTGTCGGGTCCTGTGATGGGTGTGCACAGCTCCCTTAAGGTGGCAACACAATTGGTAGTGTGCTAACGATGAGTTGAGGTATTTGTTAAAGTTAGACTGTAACTGGATACGCGTTGGTTAAGAGACAATTTCAGTATTGTGCGCAAATCGAGAATGATGTGGAGGGTCTGTAGAGGGTGTAGACGAATTTCACCACAAAAACCTGAGGTAACAGGTCTGTTTAGATGGTAAAGTTTAAAGGGGATTTACGATGCAGGTTTTCCACAGAGAGTGATCGGTGTCTGGAATGAGCTGCCGAGGGTTGGACTGGAAACAGATACTCAGCAGCGTCTGAGAGGCGTTTGAACTCATGAGTAGGCCGGGAACGGGGGACATTGACCGTGTTCCTGAAAATGGGATTGGTTTAAAATGGCATCGTGTCCGCATACGCATGGTACATCTACTATTTTATGTTCTATGACCGACTACAGATCTGAACTCCGCCATCTCCGCCTTCCTGTCAAATTGTGACGATCACCAACTGTTTCGGTTGACGAGATTCTACATGGAGCGACTGGAGCAGGCGATTAAGGAGGGCGTGGAGGGAGTCAGCTTCATGTTAATGGGCGAGGATCACTTCACCGGGCAGGAGTATCACGTAAGTGGAAGGGACATACACTGACTGTATATTCTACTGAATCTATCACAAACCGACAGAACGGGTGTAACGACACCTCTGGGCTGTAAAAATCCTGTACTGCTTGTGGTCAACATCAAGAAAAGAGTTTTCATCTGCGAAAAACCCTGAACTTTTATTAACCAACACAACCTTCTCTCCAGTTTTCTGATCACATTCATTTACAGACAGATTAGGATACAGGCAATGATTGACTGGTGAATTTAGTGATGTGACACTTGACGGACATTGCAAGTGGACAGATAACCACTCAACACCACTCATCACATCATGTTCCCAATGTTCGACCTTAATGGCCACTGACCAGTCTACGTTCTCCTGATGACCCACGGGTTTCCCACAAATCAAATATATAGTGACTTATTTCTCAGCTCATTCTCAGTCTACCTTCAACCCCATCGTCAGTTCAACACTGACTGTCGTCTCTCATTTGAACTGCTGACCCTTTTTTTGATCAATATCCCAACATGCCTCATGGTTCTGTTACCTTCTGTTCCTTGTGACTTCCAATTTGAGTTTGTAATTACCATAGCATATACTGTTAACATGGGAAGTGCAACATTAGTGCCACTGAAAATATTCCAAACATCTACAGCTAACATAGAATTACAAGAAAACAGCTTTCTAATGGTCCTAGTGCTACTGGAGTGCGTTCACCTATTACCACCCAGAATTAATATTAGTGAAGAGCCAGACACCATACTGAACACGACATTCCACGTGAGGCAGCTGATAATTTCAGTCTAAACTTCTTACTCAACATTACCACCGGTCGGCTTTGGTCTGTCACACATACACAATAGTCCTGAGTTTGCTGGCTGCTCCTCACTGCCAGTTTCCAGCTGTTGGCTGGCACTGGACCCCTCGTGGAGCCTGGCAGTGAAGGGTGAAGCTGCTGCGGTTCACCAGGGATTACCCTGGCAAAAATCAACAGTGGCCCGGCCATAGTTTCACCTAGTCATAGTCATCAAACACTACAGTACAGCAACAGGCTCTTCTGCCCATCTAGCCCACACCGACCTATTATCTGCTTAGTCCCATTGATCTGAACCCGGACTGGAGATATCCAAAACTCCCCCATTGAATGAACTTATCCAAACTGATCTTAAATAATCAAGTCGAATGTACATCGACTAATTAAGATGGCAGCACGTTCCGCGCTCTTCAGCAACCTCTGAGTGAACAGGTTCCCCTTCATTTTGCCTTTCACCTGTCATCATTACCCTATGATCTCTAATTCCAGTCTCACTCAACCTCAGTAATAAATGCATTTTCGCAATAACTCTCTGTATACCTTTTATAAACTTGCATATCTCTTTCACATCTCTCATGGTCCTCCTACACTCTATGGAATAATGTCCTAGCCTATTCACACTTCCTCTATATCTTAGATCCTCAACTCCTGGTAACAATCTGTATTTTATTCTGCATTTGTTCAATCTTATTGATATCCTTTCAGGAGGTAGATGTACACATTGCTTCAATTTAGCCTCTGAAACATCAACTTCGACATAATATCCCAACGTCTGTATTCAATATTTTGATTTATGAAGCCCCATGTCCAAAAAGCTTTACAACGCCATCTACCTTCGATAACACTTTCAAGAAATTTTGGATCTGTATCACTTTGCAGTATCTCATCACACTTCCTACTCTTGTCATTGGTACCAACGTGGACCAAGACCTGCTCATCCTGCCCTTAAGGAAGTTTCAGTGTCGATACGAGATATCACTGACCTTGGTAACACACCATCCAAAAATCCTGTTCTCGTAAATAGAATCTCCAGTCTATTCTCCTGATCATTGTATTCCCCGTCAGTGCATCTCAGCACTTCTCATCCCTTCCGAGTCACAAAGCCAAACTCAGAGCCAGAGGCATAATCACCGTGGCTTTCCTCTGCGAGGCCATACCCCGAAACAGAAAGCCGTATCCCTGTTACAAAGAGTTTCCTGTAGTGGCTGCCTGTTCCCTTCCCCCTCCTGACAGTCACCCAGTTCCCTGTGTTCCGGGCCTTGTGTACAGCTCCCTCCCTGTATAGCCTGAGTCAATCTCTCAGCCTCCGGAATGATCCTGAGTTCACCCAGCTCCAGCTCCGATTCCTCAGCACAGTCTGTGTTAAGCTGCAGCTGGATGAAATTCCTGAAGGTGTAGTTATCGGGGACACTGAACGTCTCCCTGTCTTGCCGCATCCTGTAGGAAGAGCATCCCACTATCCTGCCTGGCTTTCCCACTGTTCTATCCGTGAAAAAGAGAAGGGAAATATTACCCAAGATCAACCCAAGCCTCCGCCTCTCCTCAATGAACCCTCTCTGACACAAAGCATCAATAACCTACTCTATCTCTGGCTCACTCACACTATGACTGCTCTGTTTAAACCTTGCCAAGTGGATAAGTACCCCACAATCTGTGGCGTTCAGAAAGTCATCATTGGCCATGCTAACTTCTTTTAATTTCTTTTTCCTGCTGCGAACAATTGCTGTCAGTGATCTGTGACGAGCAGAATGTGCTGGGTCTGTCCATGTTCAGGGTAGATTTGAACCCATCCCTCCGTTCCTCAATATATTCCCCATTGTTCATTACAGAGCGTGACTGAGCTCGCGAAGAAGGGAAACCGAGCGGGCGCTTCCAAACTCCTCCTGGATCTGGTGATGGAGAGAGGCTCCGGGGCCCGGAAGGTGATGTGGGAATCCTTTGTGAAACTGCACCACCATTTACCGAAGCTGAGCAGAATATTGAATGAAATACGGGAGCGAGGTACGGTGTACAATACACTGTGTGTTACAGATGTAAATGCTGATGAGTTTACAGTATTACACAGAACAGACTTCATGCAGGTAAATCTGTTTGAACAGGTGACGGCCAGTTCGCCTACATGGACACTGAGCGGGATTTCTCTGAAGTGCCCAAACATCTGAAAGGTAAGTGATGGAACGGAAATCTGAAAGTCTGTATTTCACACTGAGAGTCTGAATACGTCTCTGTAGAGGCCTGTTTAGAGATTGTCAGTCTGGGAGACAGGTTTTTGTTGTTATTTCACACTGAGAGCCTGAATACGTCTCTTTAGAGGCCTGTTTAGAGACTGTCAGTCTGGGAGACAGGTTTTTGTTGTTATTTCACACTGAGAGTCTGAATACGTCTCTTTAGAGGCCTGTTTAGAGACGGTCAGAGTCTGGGAGACAGGTTTTTGTTGTTATTTCACTCTGAGAGTCTGAATACGTATCTTTAGAGGCCTGTTTAGAGACTGTCAGAGTCTGGGAGACAGTTTTTGTTGTTATTTCACACTGAGAGTCTGAATACATCTCTTTAGAGGCCTGTTTAGAGACTGTCAGAGTCTGGGAGACAGGTTTTTCTTGTTATTTCACACTGAGAGTCTGAATATGTGTCTGTAGAGGCCTGTTTAGAGACTGTCAGAGTCTGGGAGACAGGTTTTGTTGTTATTTCACACTGAGAGTTTGAATACATCTCTTTAGAGGCCTGTTTAGAGACTGTCAGAGTCTGGGAGACAGGTTTTTGTTGTTATTTCACTCTGAGAGTCTGAATACGTGTCTGTAGAGGCCTGTTTAGAGACTGTCAGAGTCTGGGAGACAGGTTTTTGTTGTTATTTCACTCTGAGAGTCTGAATACGTGTCTTTAGAGGCCTGTTTAGAGACTGTCAGAGTCTGGGAGACAGGTTTTTGTTGTTATTTCACTCTGAGAGTCTGAATACGTATCTTTAGAGGCCTGTTTAGAGACTGTCAGAGTCTGGGAGACAGTTTTTGTTGTTATTTCACACTGAGAGTCTGAATACATCTCTTTAGAGGCCTGTTTAGAGACTGTCAGAGTCTGGGAGACAGGTTTTTCTTGTTATTTCACACTGAGAGCCTGAATACGTCTCTTTAGAGGCCTGTTTAGAGACTGTCAGTCTGGGAGACAGGTTTTTGTTGTTATTTCACACTGAGAGTCTGAATACGTCTCTTTAGAGGCCTGTTTAGAGACGGTCAGAGTCTGGGAGACAGGTTTTTGTTGTTATTTCACTCTGAGAGTCTGAATACGTATCTTTAGAGGCCTGTTTAGAGACTGTCAGAGTCTGGGAGACAGTTTTTGTTGTTATTTCACACTGAGAGTCTGAATACATCTCTTTAGAGGCCTGTTTAGAGACTGTCAGAGTCTGGGAGACAGGTTTTTCTTGTTATTTCACACTGAGAGTCTGAATATGTGTCTGTAGAGGCCTGTTTAGAGACTGTCAGAGTCTGGGAGACAGGTTTTGTTGTTATTTCACACTGAGAGTTTGAATACATCTCTTTAGAGGCCTGTTTAGAGACTGTCAGAGTCTGGGAGACAGGTTTTTGTTGTTATTTCACTCTGAGAGTCTGAATACGTGTCTGTAGAGGCCTGTTTAGAGACTGTCAGAGTCTGGGAGACAGGTTTTTGTTGTTATTTCACTCTGAGAGTCTGAATACGTGTCTTTAGAGGCCTGTTTAGAGACTGTCAGAGTCTGGGAGACAGGTTTTTGTTGTTATTTCACTCTGAGAGTCTGAATACATCTCTTTAGAGGCCTGTTTAGTGACTGTTAGAGTCTGAGAGACAGGTTTTGTTGCTGTGGCTGGAGGACACGAAGCAATTTGCATTTGTCACAACACCTTTTCTGTGGGGCCGAGTATCTGGAGATTTGACAAAACTGAAGCCAAACCATTCCAATTGGAACATCCAACTCCAGCAAGGGAAATCTCGCACCTCTGATCCAAAGTGGAGCCGAGATTTGTTGTTATTCCTCCATACGAACATGACATGGGAGCAGAATTCGGCCATTCAGCCATTCAGTCTGCTCCGCCATTCCATCATGGCTGATCCCCGATTCCACGCAACACCATACACCTGCCTTCTCGCCATATCCTTTGATGCCCTGACCGATCAGGAACTTCTGCCTTCATTACATCCATGGACTCGGCCTCCACTGCAGTCTGAGGCAGAGCCTTACAGACAGTCATTATTCTCTGGCTCAAAGAGTCCTCCTTACCTGTTGTAAAGGATCGCCCCTCAATTTTGAGGCCCTGGCCCCTAGTTCTGGATGCACCTGCCACAGGAAACATCCTTTCCACATCCACCCTATCTGGTCCTTTCAACATTCTGCAGGTTTAAAAGAGATTCCCTTGCATTCCTTAATATTCCAGTGAGTACAGGCCCAAAGTTGCCAAAACACACCCCATATGTTAACTCCTTCATTCCCGGAATCATCCTCCTGAATCTCCTCGGGACTCTCTCTAATGACCACACATCTTTTCAGAGGTACTGAAAAGCTGTTGACAACACACCTGCAGTGCAGCCTGACTATACAGTCTTGTAAAGGCTCAGCATTTATATTCGATTCTCTTTTTTGCCACCTTTACCACAGACTCGACCTTTAAACTAATCTTCTGTGAGTTTTGCTCGAGGCTCCGATGTCCCTCTGAAGTCGCTCTGCACCTCTGATTCTTGGAACTTCTTCCTATTTAGTTAATAGTCCGCTCCTTTCACCAAAATGCATTATCATACATTTCCAACACTGTATTCAATCTGCCACATTTAGCCCATTTTTCTAATATGTCTCAGTCCTGTTGCAATCGCACTACCGACCCCTCCACCTATCTTTGTATCATCCGCAAACTTTGCCACAAATACATACATTCAATCATCTAAATCATTGATAAACAATCTGAAAGTCAGCGGTCCCAATACTGATCCGTGCGGAACACCACCGGACACTGGCAGCCAACCAGAAAAGGCCCCTTTTATTCCCACTCGCTGTCTGCTGCCTGTCAGCAATTCCGCTGCACAAACCAGTATCTCTCCTGTGACGCCATAGATTTTATCTGGTTAAGGAGACTCATGTGTGGCAGCTTATCAAATGCCTTCTGAAAATCCAAGTAAATGGCATCCACTGACTGCTTTGTCCACCCTGCTTCTTACTTCCAGGATGAATTCCAACAGAAACCATGCTAACTTATATTGTCATTAGTCTCCAAGTCCATCGAAACCTCAAACTTAATAAGAGACTCCAACTCTTTCCCAGTCGCTGAGGTTTGGCTAACTGGCCTATAATTTCCCTTCTTTTGTCTTCCTCCCTTCTTAAAGAGTAGAGTGACAATAGCAATCTTCCAGTCCTCCGGGACCATGCCAGAATCAAGTGATTCTTCAAAGATCATGACCAATCCATCCGTCATCCCTTCAGCGACCTCTCTCAGATCTCTGGGACGTAGTCCATCTGGCCCAGGTGACTTTGCACCTTAAGAGTTGCCGAGATGTTTTTCTTTTGTAATAGCAATGGCACTCACTCCTACTGCCTGTCACTCGCAGACCACTTCATGCTGCTAGCGTCTGGAACAGTGAAGATATATGCAGAGTGCACATTCTCCAGTGTTCCAGCATGGACTCTCACCTCTCTTTTAATCTTTATATAACTGAAAAAAGTGTTTATTATCCTGCTTTATATTATTGGCTTTTCTGCTCTCATATTTCATCTTTTCCTGCCTCTGTAATTCGCTTTATTCCATTGCGATACTGATACTGTAAGTTATGCCTCTCCCTCTCAATCTGTATTATGAATTCACTCATATTATGATCACTATCTCTTAATGGTTCTTTTACATTAAGCTCCCTCATCAGATCAGGGCTATTACACAACACCCAATCAAAGACGTCGTCTCAAGCACAAGCTGCTCTGAAACCCTATCTCGTGGGAATTCAATAAATTCCCTCTCTTGCAATCTGATTCCTGACGTTTGTTTGATTTTCTTATTCCCCGTGCACATTGAAGTCCTTCATTACAACTGCGTCATTGGCTTTAACACATGCCTTTTCCAACTCAACTTTGCAATCTCAACCCCACACATTCGCTATTTTCAGGCCAATATAGGATCCCCATAAAGCTTTTTTTTAAACTCTTACAGTTTCCTACCTCCACGCACAAAGCTTCAACATTCTCTAACCCTATGTCACCTCTTTCTGCAGATGTGATTCCACCTCGAACCAGCACAGCCACATCACCAACGCCTATGCCTTCCTGCCTGCCCTTTCGATAAGACGTAAATCTTCTAACGTTAAGCTCCCAGCTATGGTCTTCTTTCAGCCACGACTCAGTGATGCCCACGACATCATACCGACCAATCTCTAATTGCACCAGAAGTTCGTCCACCTTATTCTGAATATTGAGTGCATTTAAATATAATGCGTTTAGTCCTGCATCTCCACCCTTTTGAATGTTGTCGATGTGGTACAATTTAACAGTTTGCTCCGTCTGTATTTGAACCCAGTCATTGGCTTGTCCACCCTAACATTCATGTTAAACCCATCATCTACTTGTAAAACTGCTGGTTCATCCACAGCTTTATCATCCTAGTTCCAGTCCCCCTGCCATTTCAGGTTAAAACACCTAACAGCCCCAGTAAATCTGCCCGTAAGAATATTGATCCTTATCGGATTAACGTGCAACCCGTGCCTTTTGTACAGGTCCTACCTACCCCGGAAGTGGTCCCAATTATCCAGAAACCTGAATTCCTGCCCCCTGCTCCAAATGCTCTGCCACACATTTCTCTGCCACCTCATTCTATTCCTATTGCCACTGTCGGGTGGCAAAGGCAGCAATCCTGAGATCACTACTTTTGAGTTCCTGCTCCTCAGCTTTTTTCCTAACCCCCTGTGTTCTGTTTTCCAGACCTCCTCCCTTTTCTCTTCCCTACGTTGTTGTTACCAATGTTTGTCACAACTTCTGGCTGCTCAGCCTCCCTTCTCAAGATATTCTGGACGCGTCCAGAAACATTTCAGACAATGGCACCTGAGAGGCAAAGTACCATCGGTGTCCACAGAATCGCCGACCTGCCCTCCTGACTTTAGAGTTCCCCATTACCGCTGCCATCCTCTTCAGCTTCCTGCTCTTCCGCACATCATCGGGGAATTGCCTGGGTTCATGTACCAGCTCCTCGGAGAATTAGAGACTGTAGACCAGTGCGGGGTGTGTCACATCGTGACAAGCTCAGCCTGGAAAAGGAAACTGAAATTATGTTCCTTTTCTGTGGCTCAGTACTGACAGTTTAATCCTAAAGGAGTGTCAAGAACATGGGTTCCATTGTGAGAGAAGTAAAAGTCAGTAGAGCAAGTAAATGCCCCCCCCCCCACTGTTACCCTCTGTAGGGTTGCACAGTTCAGCAGAAGCTGAGCAGTGAAAGCAGTGAAACCACCCGCTCCACACAACACTCTCCTCTCCAGAATCACGTGTGCACTTGTTGCTCGCTGGAACACCGGGGAATCTGCAAACTACCAACAGAGGGGAGAGTGGATACAGCGGATCTGAATCAGATCAGAAATGTTTCTGGGCCGTTGTTCAGTTTCAGACACTCTAATCTCTGATCTCCGAATTTCACCCAAACAATGTCTTTCACAAGAATTTTTTTATTTAAAGAAAATATGTTGCATGCTCCATGTTCATCAGGTCAGGCATTGACAACCTATTTCTGTCTGTCCTAAGATGTTCGAAGGAAACACATGGAGACTCTGCGGACACAAACTGAAACACTGAGAGTGAACACGATCCTGATGAGGGAGAAGGTGAAGGTTTTCCAGCTGGTTGATAGATACGCTGAGCTCACGGTCATTTCTACTGTTCGAGATCGGACACTGGTGGAACATGAGCTCCTGGCAAGAGGCAGAGAACACGAGGAGTGGAGAGAAAAAGGTCTCCGTGGTAAGCTAGAAAAAATCCGGACTGATCAGTTATTCAAGAGGAGTTTTGTTCAGAAATTGAAAAGATCTATCTTTAGAAACAAATCAGGGATGTCCGCAGCAGTGGCCGGAGTCCCAGGGATCGGGAAAACAACAATGGTACAAAAGATTGTTTACGACTGGGCCGAGAGGAAGATATACCAACAATTCCAGTTTGTCTTCAGTTTCAAATTCCGGGATTTAAACACCATTAACTGCAGAATAAACCTGAAGGAACTGATTCTGGATCAGTATCCTTACTTTGGGAATATCCTGAGAGAGGTCTGGAAGAACCCAGAGGGATTGCTGTTTATATTTGATGGTTTGGATGAATTCAAACACAGAATCGATTTTGCTGACAGTCGGAGAGATACAGAACCCAAGCACCAGTGTCCAGATCCCGAGTGGTGGTGCGAAGTGTCTGACATTGTGTACAGTTTAATCCAGGGCAAGCTGCTCCCAGGGTGTTCAGTGCTGGTGACCACCCGCCCCACTGCGTTACATTTATTGGAAAAGGCCGATATCAGTGTCTGGGCTGAAATCCTGGGATTTGTTGGTGAGGAACGGAAGGAATATTTTATCAGGTATTTTGAAGATCAGACGGTGGCCGAAGCTGTTTTCAATTATGTGAAGGAGAATGAGATCCTGTACACCATGAGCTACAACCCCTCCTACTGCTGGATCCTCGCTCTGGCACTGGGCCCCTTCTTCACACAAAGAGTCAGGGACCCACAGCGAGTTCCCAAGACCATCACCCAACTGTACTCCTACTATATTTACAACATCCTGAAAAACCATGGTCGTGAGATTGAGAACCCCCGTGATGTGTTACTCAGGGTTGGTCAGATGGCCTTCAGAGGAGTGTCCGAGAGGAAGATTGTGTTTACAGATGGAGATTTGAGCAAGTACAATCTGCAGCCTTCCCAGTTCCTGTCTGGGTTCCTGATGGAGCTTTTGGAGAGAGAGGATTCTGCCCAAAGCGTGGTCTACACATTCCCACACCTCACCATCCAAGAGTTTGTAGCTGCAGTCGCACAATTCCTGAATCCACATTCCGGGGATATCCTGAAATTCCTCACTGAAGCCCACAACACAACAGATGGGCGATTTGAGGTATTTCTCCGTTTTGTTGCTGGTCTCTCCTCCCCAATGACAGCTCGGGGCCTGGAGGAGTTTCTGGGTCCATTTCCTCATCAAACAACCTGCCGGGTGATTGACTGGGTGACGGAGGAGGTTAAACGCCAGAGTGGAAACACTTGGAGTGAAGCTGGTAAAAGGAGCCTCCTGAACACATTGCACTACCTGTTTGAGTCTCAGAATCGTGGACTGGCTCAGGCCGCTCTGGGATCTGTGGAAAAACTTTCATTCCGTGGAATGACACTGACCCCGATGGACTGCGCGGTCCTGTCTCATGTCATCGGACTTTGTGATGCAATAAAACACCTCGACCTGCAGGACTGCCACATTCAGTGTGAAGGAATCCAGCAGCTGGGACCCGGGCTGCACAAGTGCCAGGAGTTGAGGTAACTTGGTTTGTCTCTCACTCCGAACTGTGAAACTGTTCCATTATGTTGTTTCAATTGTAAAGGGATTTCGGTAAATTTGTAGTAAATCAGATTGTGAAGAATTGTGACAAATGCCCAGGGGATCAGTCAGTAATTCCCCAAGGACGGGAGGGTTATGTGGATCCTTGTGAAGGGATGTTGGAGACTTCATCAGATCAGTGAACAATGACCATTGGTTTAATGGTAGTAAATCACAGGAATGACCGTGTTTCTCGCTGCCTGTGACACGTCCCTTGACAATGTTCCTTCTCACTGTTACTGACACCCAGACCAACACTGACTGCAGCAGGTGGGTCAGAGATTCACACCCCCTTCCCGTTGAGGGACAAGAGACCGTCAGCAGACTGTCCCAGTGAGAAGGAAAGAAATACCATTGTGAGATTGTCCTCCCCTGCCCTTCCCCGTGTGTGACTTTGCTCACTTCCAGATACGCAAAGAGCGAGGGCGCATCTCCTCTGGGCCTCTGTTCAGACACAACACACACGTACAAAAAATTGTCTGCGTCCTCTCGTCTTGTAGGATTATCGTTTACACTTGGAATCCTCCTGTGGGACCTCTCATTCCAATCTCCCTTCCATTCTTTGGAATATAGCCACCATCCCCATTCCTCCTGTGGGCTCTCTATTACTCTTTCCTCATCCACCTGTGGGATGTCTTTTCCAAACCCCCCACCCTTCCTGTGAGATCTCTCCTCCCCATTCCTCTTCCTCCTGTGAGATCTCTCTTCCCTATCCCCTTCCTTCTATGCATTTCTCTTTCCCATCCCTTCCTGCTGTTGGAACTCTCTTCCCCATACCCTTTCCTCCTGTGGGATCTCTCCTCCCCATCCCCCATCCACCTATGGGATCTCTCTTCCCCATCCCCCTTCCTCCTGTGGGATCTCCTCACCCCATCCCCCATCCACCTGTGGGATCTCTCTTCCCCATCTCCCTTTCCTCCTGTGGGATCTCTCTTCCCCATCCCCCATCCACCTGTGGGATCTCTCTTCCCCATCTCCCTTTCACCTCTGAGATCACTCTTCCCCATCCCCCTTCCTTCTATGGATTTCTCTTCCCCATCCCCCTTCCTCCTGTGGGATCTCTTTCCCCCATCGACTTCTTCCTGTCGGATCTCTCTTTGGCATGCCCCATTGTCCTGTGGAAATTCTCTTCCCCGACCCCCTTCCTCCTGTGGGAACTCTCTCCCACATCCCTCCTCCTTCTGGCCGATCTCTCAACCCCTTCCCCCTTCATCCTGTTTAATCTCTCTCTATATACCCCTTCCTCCTGTGGGATCTCTTTTCCCATGCCTCATCCTGCTGTGGGATCTCTCTTCCACACTCCCATGCCGCCTGTGGGATCTCCCTTCCCCATCCCCTTTTTCCTGTGGGATCTCTTCCTCCTTTGGGATATCTCTCCCCCATCCCCCTTCCTCCTTTGGGATCTCTCTTCCCCATCCCCATTCCCCTTTCACCTGTGGGAACTCTCCTCCCCATAGAATCATAAAATCATAGAACACTACAGCACAGAAAACAAGCCATTCGGTCCTTCTAGTCTGTACCAAAACCTTATTCCGCTAGTCCCATTGACCTGCACCCAGTCCATAACCCTCCAGTCCTCTCCCATCCATGTATCTATCCAATTTATTCTTAAAGCTGAAGAGTGAGTCCATATTTTCCTCATCAGATGGCAGCTCGTTCCACACTCTCACCACCCTCTGAGTGAAGAAGTTCCTCCTAATGCTCCCCCTAAACCTTTCCCCTTTCACGCTGAAGCCATGTCTTCTCATATTTATCTCTCCTAATCTATGTGGAAAGAGCCTATTCGCATTTACCCCGTCTATACACTCATAATTTTGTAAACCTCTATCAAATCTCCCCTCATTCTTCTATGATCCAAGGAATAAAGTCCTAACCTGCTCAATCCTTCCTTGTAACTCAACTCCTGAAGACCTGGCAACATCCTAGTAAATCTCTGCACTTGTTCAACCTTACTGATCTCCTTCCTGTAGTTAGGTGATCAGAACTGCACACAATACTCCAAATTTGGCCTCACCAATGTCTTAGACAACCTCACCATAATATTCCAACTCCTATACTCATTACTTTGATTTATGAATGCCAGGGTGGCAAAAGCCTTTTTTACAACACTGTCCACCTGTGAAGCCACTTTCAGGGAATTATGTATCTGAATCCCCGGATCCCTCTGTTCCTCCGCACTCTTCAGTGCCCTACCGTTTATCGTGTATGTCGTACCTTGATTTGTACTTCCAAAATGGAACACCTCACACTTGTCTGCATTAAATTCCACCTGCCATTTTCTGGCCCATTCTTCCAGTTGGTCCAGATCCCTCTGGAAGCTTTGAAAGCCTTCCTCGCTGTCCACAACGCCTCTAACTTAGTGTCATCCGCAAACCTGCAGATCCAATTTATCACATTATCATCTAGATCATTGATACAGACTACAAACAACAATGGTCCCAGCACAGATCCCTGAGACACACCACTAGTCACAGGCCTCCAGTCTGAGAAACAATCATCCACTACCACTCTCTGTCTTCTCCCACACAGCCAATTCGAATCCAGTTTACAACCTCTCCATGGATACCTAGTGACTGGATGTTTAGAAATAACCTCTTATGTGGGACCTTGTCAAAGGCCTTACAAAAGTGAATGTAGACAACATCCACAGCCTTTCCTTCATATGCATTCTTGGTAACCTCCTCGAAAAACACTACAGGATTCATTAAAAATGATCTACCACACACAAATTCATGCTGACTATCTTTAATCAGCCCTTGGCTGTCCGAATCCTTGTATATCCGATCTCTCAGAACAACTTCTGATAATATACCTATTACTGATGTCAGGCTCACTGGGCTGTCCCGTCTACGCACAGCTGTGATATTCCCCTGACAGGTAATGTCACTTCTCATCCTTTCATCCCTCCCCCCATCACGTCTGAAACAATGGAAACCCGGAACATGAAGCTGCCAGTCCTGCCCCTCCTGCAAACCAAGTCTTACTAATAGCAATAATGTCGATATCATCGTGCCAATCCACGATCTAAACTCATCTGCCTTACCTGCAATACTCCTTGCATTGAAATAGATGCACCTGAGAACATTTCTATCACATACAAACCATTGATATCTGTCTATACAAGCAGTCCTCGCATGACCCTTATCCTCCACCACCTCACTATCTGCTCTAACACTCTGGTTCCCCTCCCCCTGCAACCTTGTTTAAAACCCCGGGAGCAGAACTTGCTAACCTACCGACAAGGATGTTAGTCCCCTCCAGTTCAGGTGCAAACTGTCCAATTCGAACTGGTCCCACCTCCCCTGGAAGAAAGCCCAATTGTCCAGAAACATGAGCCCCTCCCTCATGCACCATCCCCTCAGCCACGTATTTAGCTGCATTATCTTCCTATTTCTAGCCTCACTAGCACGTGTCATGGGCAGCAATCCTCCTGTGAGATCTCGCTTTCCCATCCCCCTTTCATCCTCTGGGATTTCTGTTCCCACTCCCCCTTCCTTCCAACTGTTGGATCTCCCCTCAGAATCCACATTCCTCCCGTGGATCCCTCATCCCCATCCCCCTTCCTCCTGTGGGATCTCTCTTCCACATCCCTCATCCTGCTGTAGGATATCTCTTCCAAATCCCCATTCCTCCTGTGGGATTTATACTCTCCACCCTTTTATTCCTATGTGATCTCTCATCCCCATCCCATTTCCTATTGTGGGATCACTCCTCCCCGTCCCCCTTCCTCCTGTGGGATCTCTCTTCCGCGTCCTCCTTCCTCCTGGCCGATCTCTCAAGCCCTTCCCCCTTCATCCTGTTTAATGCCTCTCTCTCCGCTCCCCTTCCTCCCTTGGGATCTCCCTTCCCCATCCCCTTCTTCCTGTGGGATCCCCTCCCCATCCCCTCTCCTCCAGTGGTATCCCTTCCCATCCCCCTTCCTCCTGTGGGATCTTTCTACCCCATCCCCCTGTGTGTTCTCTCTTCCCCATCCCCCTTCCTCCGGTGGGATCACTTTTCCCCTTCCCCTTTCTTCCTATGGGATGTCTCTTCCCCATCCCCCTTCCCCCTGCGAGTTCTCTCTACCCGTTCCCACATCCCCCTGTGGGTTATCACTTCCCCATCTCCCTCCTGTGTGATCTCTGCTCCCCATCCCCCTTCCTCCTGTGAGGTCTCTCTTCCCCATCCCCTTTCCTCCTGTGGGATCTCTCTTCCCCATCCCCTTTCCTCCTGTGGGATATCCCTTCCCCATCTCCCTTCCTCCTGTGGGAGCTCTCTTCCCATTCGTCCTTCTGCCTGAGTGAACTCTCCTCCCCACACCCCTTCATAGAATCATAAAATCATAAAACACCAGTGCACAGAAAACAAGCCATTCGGCCCTTCTGCTTTGTGCCGAATCTCTATTCCGCTTGTCCCATTGACCTGTACCCAGTCCATAACCTTCCAGTCCTCTCCCAACCATACATTTATCCAATTTATTTTTAACACTTAAGAGTGATTCTGCATTTTCTACATCAGATGGCAGCTTGTTCCACACTCTCACTACTCTCTCAGTGAAGAATTTCCCCCTAAACCTTTCCCCTTTCACTCTGAACCAAGTCCTCCTGTAATTTATCTCTCCTAATCTATGTGAAAGAGACTATTTGCATTTGCCCTGACTATACCCCTCAGAGTTTTGTAAACCTCTTTGAAATCTCCCCGCATTCTTCTATGCTCCAAGGAATAAAGTCCTAACCTGTTCAATCTTTCCTTGTAACTCAACTCCTGAAGACCGGGCAACATCCTAGTAAATCTTCTCTGCACTTGTTCAACCTTACTGATATCCTTCCTATAGTTCAGTGACCAGAACTGCACACAATACTCCATATTTGGCCTTACCAATGTCCTGTACAACCTCACCATAACATTCCAACTCCTATACTCAACTTTGATTTATGAATGCCAGGATGCCAAAAGCCTTCTTTACAACCCTGTCTACCTGTGACGCCACTTTCTGGGAATTATGTATCTGAATTCCCAGGTCCCTTTGTTCCTCCGCACTCCTCAGTGCCCTACCATTTACTGTGTATGTCATACCTTGATTTGTCCTTCCAAAATGCAACACCTCACACTTGTCTGCATTAAAGTGGTGAATAGTGGTGTGCCTCAGGGATCTGTACTGGGTCCAATCTTGTTTGTCATATACATTAATGATCTGGATGATGGGGTGGTAAATTGGATTAGTAAGTATGCAGATAATACTAAGATAGGTGACATTGTGGATAATGAAGGTTTTCAAAGCTTGTTGTTCAGAGATTTAGGCCACTTAGAAGAGTGGGCTGAAAGATGGCAGATGGAGTTTAATGCTGATATGTGTGAGGTGATACATTTTGGTAGGAGTAATCCAAAAATGACATATATGGTAAATGGTAGGGCACTGAGGAATGCAGCAGAACAGAGTGATCAAGGGATAATGGTGCAGCGTTCCCTGAAGGTGGAATCTAATGTGGATAGGGTGCTGAAGAAAGCTTTTGGTATACTGGCCTTTATAAACCAGAGCATTGAGTATAGGAGATGGGATGTAATGTTAAAATTGTACAAGGCATTGGTGAGCCCAAATTTGGAGTATTGTGTACTGTTCTGGCCACTGAATTATAGGAAAGATGTCAACAAAATAGAGAGAGTACAGAGTAAATTTACTAGAATGTTACCTGGGTTTCAGCACTTAATGAAAAGCTAGGTCTTTATTCTTTGGAGCATAGAAGGTTGAGGGGGGACTTGATAGAGGTATTTACAATTATGAGGGGGATAGATAGAGCTGACGTGGGTAGTCTTTTTTCCATTGAGAATAGGGGAGATTCGAACAAGAGGGAATGAGTTGAGAGTGAAAGGGCGAAAGTTTAGGGGTAACACAAGGGAGAACTTCTTTACTCAGAGAGTAGTAGCTGTGTGGAACGAGCTTCCAGTAGAAGTGGTAAAGGCGGGTTTGATTTTGTCATTTAAAAAAAAATTGGATAGGTATATGGACAGGAAAGGAATGAGGGTTATGGGCTGAGTGCGGGTAGGTGGGATTAGGTGAGAATAAGCATTCGGCACAGACCAGAAAGGCCGAGATGGCCTGCTTCCCTGCTCTAATCGTTATCTGGTTATATGTCATATGTTATAAATTCCATCTGCCATTTTCTGGCCCATTTTTCCAGTTGGTCCACATCCCTCTGCAAGCTTTGAAAGCCTTCCTCGCTGTCCACAACGCCTCTATCTTAGTGTCATCAGCAAACCTGCTGATCCAATTTATCACATTATCATCCAGATCATTGATTTCGACAACAAAGAACAATGGTCCCAGCACAGATCCCTGAGACACACCACTAGTCACAGGCCTCCAGTCTGAGAAGCAATCATCCACTACCACTCTCTGTCTTCTCCCACACAGACAATTTGAATCCAGTTTACAATCTCTCCATGGATACCTCGTGTCTGAACCTTCTGAACTAACCTTTTATGTGGGACCTTGTCAAAGGCCTTACTAAAGTCCATGTAGACAACATCCACAGCCTTTCCTTCATATGTATTCTTGGTAACAACCTCGACAAACACTACAAGATTCATTAAACATGATCTAACATGAAAGCCATGTTGACTATCTTTTATCAGCCCTTGGCTGTCCAAATCCTTGCATATCCGAACTCTCAGAACACCTTCTGATAAATTACCTGTTATGGATGTCAGGTTCACTGGCCTGCAATGACCTGGTGTACTTTTGGAGCCTTTTTCAAACAACGGAACAACATGAGCTACCCTCCAATCCTACGGCACCGCACCCCTGTCTGAGGACATTTTAAATATTTCTGCCAGGGCCCCTGCAATTTCTACACCAGTCTCTCTCAAGGTCCGAGGGAATATCATGGCAGTTCCGGGGGATTAATCTACCTTTATTCACTGTAAGGCAGCAAGCAGCTTCTCCTCTTTAATCTCTATATGTTCCATGACACTACTGGTTGTTTCCCTTAATTCCATATCCGCTATGCCAGTTTCCTGAGTAAACACTGACGCAAAAAAACTGTTTAAGATCTCCCCCATCTCGTGAGGCTCCACACAGAGACGACCACTCTGATCTTCTAGGGGACCAATTTTGTCCTTTACTATCATTTTACTCTTAATATACTTGTAGAAACCGTTCGGGTTTACCTTCACATTATCCGCCAAAGCAACCTCATGTCTTCTTTTTGCCTTCCTGATTTCCTTCTTTAGTATTTGCTTACATTTTCTATACTCTTCAAGTACCTCATTTGTTCCTTGTTTCCTATAGCTGCTAAACACCTACTTAAGCAGATCGCCAATATCCCTTGAAAACCAAGGTTCCCTCTGCCTGTTAACTTTGCCTTTAATCCTGGCAGGAACATGCAAACTCTGCACTCTCAAAATTTCACCCTTGAAGGCGTTCCACTTACTGAACACATCCTTGCCAGAAAACAACTTATCCCAATCCACTCTTCCCAGATCCTCTCTCATTTCCACAAAATTGGCCCTTCTCCAATTCAGAACCTTAACTGGCGGACCAGTCCTATCCTTATCCATAATTATCTTGAAACTAATGACATCATGGTCACTGGACCCAAAATGTTCACCTACACATACTTCTGTCACCTGACCTGTCTGGTTACTTAATAGGAGATCAGGTACTGCACCCTCTCTCGTTGATACCTCAATATATTGATTTAGAAAACTTTCCTGACACATTTGACAAACTCCACGCCATCTAACCCTTTCTCAGAATGGGAGGCCCCGTCAATATGTGGAAAGTTAAAATCCCCTACAATTACGACTTTCTGTTTCTTACATCGGTGTGCTACCTCTCTACAGATTTGCTCCTCGAATTCTCTCTAACTACTGGGCGGTCTATAATACAACCCTATTAGTGTGCTCACACCTTTCCCGTTCCTCAGCTCCACCCATATGGCCTCTGTAGACGAGCCCTGCGGGCTCTCCCGTCTACGCACAGCTGTGATATTTTCCCTGACTGGTAATGGCACTCCTCTCCCTTTCATCCCTCCCCCTATCACATCTGAAACAATGGAAACCCGGAACATGAAGCTGCCAGTCCTGACCCTCCTGCAAACCAAGTCTTACTAATAGCAATAATGTCGATATCATCGTGCCAATCCACGATCTAAACTCATCTGCCTTATCTGCAATACTCCTTGCATTGAAATAGATGCACCTGAGAACATTTCTATCACATACAAACCATTGATATCTTTCTATAGAAGCAGTCCTCGCATGACCCTTATCCTCCACCACCTCACTATCTGCTCTAACACTCTGTTCCCACTCCCCCTTCCTTCCAACTATTGGATCTCTCCTCAGCATCCCCCAACCTCCAGTATGATCTTGCTTCCCCACCCACTTCCTCCTGTCTCGTCTCTCGTCCCCATGCCCCATCATCCTATGGGATCTCTATTCCCCATTCCAATTCCTTCTGTGGGATTTCTCTCCCCCATCCCCCTTCCTCCTGTGGGATCTCTCATCCCCATCCCCCTTCCTCTGGTGGTATCTCTCTCTCCCATCCCCCTTCCTGCTGTGGGATCTCTCTTCCCCATCCCCCTTCCTCCTGTGGGATCTCTCTTCCCCATCCCCCTTCCTCCTGTGGGATCTCTTCCCCAACCCCCTTCCTCCTGTGGGATCTCTCTTCCCCATCCCCCTTCCTCCTCTGGGATCTCTTCCCCAACCCCCTACCTCCTGTGGGATCTCTCTTCCCCATCCCTTTAGCTTGGGTGGGTCTATTTCGCTGTGTCCCATTGACATTTCTGCATTTCGGTCAGAAACACTTTTCTCTCCATCAGGGAATGGGACAGTATATGTGGGGTTTAGAGGGTCACACTGACAGACGAAATTACCGACATTCGGTAAATACCCTGGAGCTGGGCAGTGAGGGACATTGACAGTGATGGGAACTCCGATCAGTGATTTACTGGACAGTTTAATGTTTCCTGAAATATCCGAGTGAGAGAAATTCCCCCAGACCCACGGTTTGAATCACTTTGTTTATCAATCTGTCTGTTTGCGTTTAGATTTGGGCGGAATGACCTGGGAGATTCAGGAGTGAAACTGGTGTCTGCGGCTCTGAGGAACCCGGAGTGTAAAATACAGATACTGTGGTAAGTACCAGACTGTGGGAGATTGTGTTTACAGTCACTGGGTGTCTGACACTGAGAATGAATGTGATCAGTTGACACATAGAAAACATACAGGACAATAAAGGCCCTTCGGCCCACAAAGCTGTGCTGAACATGTTTCTACCTTAGAATTACCTCGGTTTTACCCATAGTGCTCTATATTTCTAAGCTCCATGTAACCATCCTGGAGTTTAAAGTTTTCGCCTCCAGCAGCCCATTCTTAAAACTATGCCCTCTCGTGCTAGCCATTTCAGCCCTGGGGAAAAGACCGACTATCTACACGATCAATGCCTCTCATTATCTTGTACACCTCTATCAAATCACCTCTCATCCTCCGTCACTCCAAGAGAAAAGGCCGAGTTCACTCAAACTGTTCTCATAAGGCATGCTCCCCAATCCAGGCAACATCCTTGTAAATCTCCTCTGCACCCTGTCTATGGTTTCCACATCCTTCCTGTAGTGATTGCTACCCCATTCCTCTTCTACCTGTGGGATCTTTCTTCCACATCCCCCTTCCTCCTGTGGGATCTCTCTTCCACATCCCCCTTCCTCCTGTGGGATCTCTCCTCCCCATCCCCCTTCCTCCAGTGGGATCTCTCTTCCCAATCCCCTTCCTCCTGTGGGATCTCTCTTCCCCATCCCCCTTCCTCCTGTGGGATCTCTCTTCCCCATCCCCCTTCCTCCTGTGCGATCTCTCCTCCCCATTCCCCTTCCTCCTGTGGGATCTCTCTTCCCCATCACCCTTCCACCTGAGGGATCTCTCCTCCCCATCCCCCTTCCAAAAGTAGGATCTCTCGTCCCCATCCCCCTTCCTCCTGTGGGATCTCTCCTCCCCATCCCCCTTTCTCCTGTGGGATCTCTCTTCACCATCCCCCTTCCTCCTGTGGGATCTCTCTTCCGCATCACACTTCCTGCTGTGGGATCTCTCTTCCCCATCCCCATTCCTCCTGTGGGACCTCTCCTCCCCATCCCCCTTCCTCCTGTGGGGTCTCCCCTCCCCGTCCACCTTCCTCCTGTGGGATCTCCCGTCCCCGTCCACCTTCCTCCTGTGGGGTCTCCCCTCCCCGTCCACCTTCCTCCTGTGGGTTCTCCCCTCCCCGTCCACCTTCCTCCTGTGGGATCTCCCGTCCCCGTCCACCTTCCGCCTGTGGGATCTCCCCTCCCCGTCCACCTTCCCCCTGTGGGATCTCCCCTCCCCGTCCCCCTTCCCCCGTGGGGTCTCTCGGACCCGTCCCCCTTCCCCTTGTGGGGTCTCTCTTCCCCGTCCCCCTACCACCTGTGGGATCTCTCCTCCCCGTCCACCTTCCTCCTGTGGGATCTCTTCCCCGTCCCCCTTCCTCCTGGGGGATCTCTCCTCCCCATCCCCCTTCCTCCTGAGGGATCTCTCCTCCCCGTCCCCCTTCCTCCTGTGTGGTCTCTCCTCCCCGTCCCCCTTCCTCCTGTGGGGTCTCTCCTCCCCGTCCCCCTACCACCTGTGGGGTGTCTCCACCCCGTCCCCCTTCCTCCTGTGGGATCTCTCCTCCCCGTCCCCCTTCCTCCTGAGGGATATCTCCTCCCCGTCCCCCTTCCTCCTGAGGGATCTCTCCTCCCCGTCCCCCTTCCTCCTGTGGGATCTCCCCTCCCCGTCCCCCTTCCTCCTGTGGGATCTCCTCCCCGTTCCCCTTCCTCCTGTGGGTTCTCTCCTCCCCGTCCCCCTTGCTGCTGTGGGATCTCTCTTCCCCATCCCCTTCCTCCTGTGGGATCTCTCTTCCCCATCCGCCTTCCTCCTGTGGGGTCTCTCCTCCCCGTCCCCCTTCCTCCTGAGGGATCTCTCCTCCCCGTCCCCCTTCCTCCTGTGGGGTCTCTCCTCCCCGTCCCCCTTCCTCCTGTGGGGTCTCTCCTCCCCATCCCGCTACCACCTGTGGGGTGTCTCCTCCCCGTCCCCCTTCCTCCTGTGGGATCTCTCCTTCCCCCCTTCCTCCTGAGGGATATCTCCTCCCCGTCCCCCTTCCTCCTGAGGGATCTCTCCCCGTCCCCCTTCCTCCTGTGGGATCTCCCCTCCCCGTCCCCCTTCCTCCTGTGGGATCCCCTCCCCGTTCCCCTTCCTCCTGAGAGATCTCTCCTCCCCGTCCCCCTTCCTCCTGTGGGATCTCCCCTCCCCGTCCCCCTTCCTGCTGTGGGATCTCTCCTCCCCGTCCCCCTTCCTCCTGAGGGATCTCTCCTCCCCGTCCCCCTTCCTCCTGTGGAGTCTCTCCTCCCCGTCCCCCTTCCTCCTGTGGGGTCTCTCCTCCCCATCCCACTACCACCTGTGGGGTGTCTCCTCCCCGTCTCCCTTCCTCCTGTGGGATCTCTCCTCCCCGTCCCCCTTCCTCCTGAGGGATCTCTCCTCCCCGTCCCCCTTCCTCCTGTGGAGTCTCTCCTCCCCGTCCCCCTTCCTCCTGTGGGGTCTCTCCTCCCCATCCCGCTACCACCTGTGGGGTGTCTCCTCCCCGTCCCCCTTCCTCCTGTGGGATCTCTCCTCCCCATCCCCCTTCCTCCTGAGGGATATCTCCTCCCCGTCCCCCTTCCTCCTGTGGGATCCCCTCCCCGTTCCCCTTCCTCCTGAGGGATCTCTCCTCCCCGTCCCAATTCCTCCTGTGGGATCTCCCCTCCCTGTCCCCCTTGCTGCTGTGGGATCTCTCCTCCCCGTCCCCCTTCCTCCTGTGGGATCTCTCCTCCCCGTCCCCCTTCCTCCTGTGGAGTCTCCTCCCCCCGTCCCCCTTCCTGCTCTGGGATCTCTCTTCCCCATCCCCTTCCTCCTGTGGGATCTCTCTTCCCCATCCCCCTTCCTCCAAGATGCTATGGTTAAAGAGATAGAATTGCGATCACTATCTCCAAAATGCTGTCCCACTGAGAGATCTGACACCTGACCAGGTTTGTTGCCCAAAACCAGATCAAGTACAGCCTCTCCTCTTGTAGGCTTATGTAGATATTGCTTCAAGAAACCTTCCTTAACACACTTCACAAACTCCACCCCATCGACACCCCTCACTCTAGGGAGATGCTAATCAGTAGTTGGGAAATTAAAATCTCCCACTTCAACAACCCTGTTATTGTTACTCCTTTCCAGAATCGGTCTCCCTATCTGCTCCTCGATGTCCCTGTTACTGTTGGGGGTGGTCTATACAATACACCCAGTAGAGTTATTGACCCCTTCCTGTTCCTAACTTCCACCCACAGAGACTCACTCACACACAGACAATCATTTATTTTATTCATCATACTCCTCGCATTAAAATAGACACATCTCAAACCATCGGACTGAGTGCCTCCCTTCTCTATCACCTGCGTATCCTCCCTTTCACACTGTCTCCAAATTCTCTCTATTTGTGAGCCGACCTTCCTCTCCTCCGTCACATCAATTTGGTTCCCTCCCCCCAGCAATTCTAGTTTAAACTCTCCCCAGTAGTCTTAGCAAACCTTGCTGTCCGTATATTAATATACGGGATTCAAGTGCAACCCGTCCTTTCTGTGCAGGTCACACCTGCTCCAAAAGAGGTCCCAATGATCCAGAAATCTGAATCCCTGCCTTCTGCTCCAATCCCTCAGTCACGCGTTTATCCTCCGCCTCATCCTAATCTTATTCACACTGTCACGTGGGACAGACAGTAATTCCGAGATCACTACCTTTGAGGTCCTGCTTCTCAAATTACTTCCGAACACCCTGTAGTCTGTTTTCAGGACCTCTTCCCTTTCCCTACCAATGTCACTGGTACCAATATGTACCACGACCTCCAGTTGTTCTCCCTCCCACTGCAGGATATCTTGGACGTGATCAGGAACATGCTGGCCCTGGAAACTGGGAGGCAAACTACCATCCGAGTTTCTTTACTGCATCCACAGAATCGTCTGTCTGACCCCCTAACTATAGTCCCCTATCTCTGCTGCCATCCTCTTCCTTTCTCCACTCTCCTGAGCCACAGGGCCAGACTGTGCCAGAGGTGTAGCTGTTGTTGCTCCCTCTCCAGCAGTACGCAAACCGGAGTAGTTATTGTCAAGGGGAACAGCCACTGGGGTATTCACTAGTACCTGCTTCTTGCCCTTCCCTCTCCTGACTGTGACCCAGTTCCTCGGTCTCCCGTGGCTCTGGTGTGACCACCTGCCTGTAACCCCTCTCTATCACCTCCTCGCTCTCCCTGACCAGACGAAAGTCATCGAGCTGCATCTCCAGTTCCCTAACTCGGTCCCTGAGGAGCTGCAGCTCGACACACCGGGTGCAGATGTTGCCGTCCGAAGGCTGGGAGTCTCCAGGATCTCCCACATCTAACACCGAGCACAGAAAACCAGCCTCACACACATACTCTCTGTCCGTATTGTAAACAGATAACCTACCTCACCTCGACCCTTTATCGCCGAAGCCCCATTGAGCCAAAGCCTTCCTACTCTGTCTCCCGCTCCTCTGACGCTCGCTCTGTAAATCTGTCTTCCTTTTAAACTCTTCTCGCTGTTCTCACTGGCCGACTTGCACAGTAGTGCTGAAGAAAAAAATCATTAGTAATTGTCTTACTGATAAACACCGGGGATTTCTACCGTCTCCTGCCTCTCTGTGTCCTTCACCCTCACTCTCTCTCATCTCCAGACTGTGTGAGATTGTGTTTACAGTCACTGGGTGTCTGACACTGAACATTAATGTGATCAGTAATTGTGTTACTGATAAACACCGGGGATTTGTACCGTCTCCTGTCTCTCTGTGTCCTTCACCCTCACTCTCTCTCATCTCCAGGCTGGGGGATGTCGGTCTCACAGATTCTGGTGCCGAGGATCTCGTCTCCGCTCTCAGTACAAAACCATCACTGACGGGGCTGAACCTGAGATCAAACTCGCTGACAGACCGATCTGTCCCCTCTCTCCGCCGCCTCATACAGACCCTCCCGAGTCTGGAGTGGATCTGGTGAGTGTTTGTGTTAATGTTCAATGTGATAAAATATCAGCGGATCCGCGGGTTTTCTGGTGATCTTTGTCTGTGAGTGTTGTTGAAACATTAACCCCGGTCCCCTGTTACTGACACTGTTGTGTAATCTGTTTATTTCATCTTTATTCTCCCATCTGTTTCAGGCTGTGGGACAATCCGTTCAGTGAGACCGGGGAGAAGGAACTGAGATCTCGGCGGGGAGTCAGACCCGGACTGAGAGTGGATCTGAACATCTGAATGTGGGGAATCGGTTCAGTGAGACCGGGAGGAAGGAACTGAGATCTCGGCGGGGAGTCAGACCCGGACTGAGAGTGGATCTGAACATCTGAATGTGGGGAATCGGTTCAGTGAGACCGGGATGAAGGAACTGAGATCTCTGCAGGAACCTAGACCCGGACTGACAGTGCATCTGTGATCCTGTGAACATCTGAATGTGTGAACATCCCCGCCCGCGGGATGGAGACATTTGGCCGACTCCCCGCCCTCCCCTTTAACTCCCGCCCTTACCTTTAACGGCCGCGCGCCGGGGCTGATTCCCAACGGTTTTAACGGAACCGGCTTGGACCTCGCGCTGTGTGCGTCGCTCGCAGCGGTCCCGCAGTGACGTGTTTCCGCCTGTTGTCCGGCGGGGCAGCTTCCGCCGGAAGTGCGTGTTGGAGACTCCCCCACGTGGCGCCCCGGAGAATGATCCGTCTGCACCATTCCATCACTCAATGAATCCCACCCTGCAAAATCTCATTTCAAGGCGGTAGCACCATCAGTTTGTGGGAGACTCCCGGAACTCCCGGGAGGGGTGGGATGTCTGCAGTAGAGTAGCCCCTTAGCAGCCAGCCGGCTAGTTTAAATAGCGTTAGCTATGCTCATGAACGAATGACACCCGTTAAACTCACCTCAACAGTGATTTAACCCACCATGAGCAACAGAAAAGTCACTGTTGCAGACAGTGCAGAGAGCAACACTGTCATTATTCCTGACCCTATTAGACAGGGGAACACTTCAGTGTCGTCTGGGGTGAAGTACGTTTTGTATTTTTTTACTCTGCCATGGCAGAGTATTCAATTCTCCCTCCCTCTCTCCCTCCCTTCCTCTCTCCCTCCCTCCCTCTCTCTCCCCCTCTCTCCCCCTCTCCCCCTCTCCCCCTCTCTCCCCCTCTCTCCCCCCTCTCTCCCCCCCTCTTTTTCCGGGATATTATACATCATTTGCTGGCGTCAGGGAGCCGCTATCAATATGCGGGAGAGGTGGGATGTCCGACGCTTCACTTGAAATGGCCGCTGGGGAGGGAGTGACGGCTTTGGTAGAAGTTAGCACAAGAGAGGGAGGGACGCGTTGATTTAAAATGGGCGAATCCTTGGTTAATGTGGCCGCCAGGGATGGAGTGAGACACTGACTTACAATGGCCACTGTCACACACAGAATCTATGGCGAAGGAACATGCGGTGCCCATGGATACAATCCCGGGATCGAGTGTGTTATTGATTGTAATAACAGCATTTTAATTTGTGTTTTATATCATCTTCCATATTGTATATATGTTTTAATTCTAATAATTTTGTCATTGAATAAACTAATGTATATAAGATATTCACACATACACATATACATGTGGGTTTTGGGGAGGAGGGGTGAGCGGTTTGGGAGGAAGAGGAGTGATGGGACGAGGAGTGGACTGATGAGACGGTGAGCGTGGCGAAGTCACTGACTCAATAGGGGACGGAGGCAAAGGGGCGAAAGTCCCTGACACAAACTGGTGGCCGACAGGAGAAGATAAAGACGGGGCGAGGAGTGAAACAACAGGAGGGGAGCGGGAGTGATGGGACGGGGAGAGAGGGGAAGTGATGGGACGGGAGGAAGTGTTCTGATTGGATAGGATGGGGGGTGTGGGGAGTCACGTTTTCAATAGTCGGGGATGAATGGGTGGTGACATTTCCTTCGCAAATAAGACGAGCTGCAAAAAAGTGGGGCGTGGGCGGGAGAAAGGGGGAGCGGGGGTCGGGGACGCGGTCAGGGCTGATGGGTCGGGGAGTTCATTGTCTCAACGAGGGAGAGGGGAGCGACTCACTCAACGGACGGGGGAGAAGGGATTGGATGGGCAAGCGAAATCTCCCATCAGAAAATGTTCACCAAAATGTGGTGGACGGCGGGAGAAAGGGCAAGGGGCCAGAGAGGGGAAAGGGAGTCAGGAGTGACGGGGTGAGTAGAAGAGTGACTCACTGGGTAACAGAGAGAGAGAAAGAGGGCGGAGAGGTGAAGATTGGCATCGCAAAATGGCAGACCCAACCAGCGTACGATGCAAAGCGTCGAGATGGCGGGGAGAGGACAGCGAAGGGAGGGAGGGAAGGGGTTTGCGAGTGATGGGATGGGAAGGAGGGTCTGACACTGTCACCAAATGGCTGTCGGCAGAAGGTTAAATGGAGAGGCAGGAGATCGGGCACCGAGGGGAAGGAGAGGAGGGATGAGGAGATGAGATTGAATAAACAGCGAGGGAAGTGAGTGGAAGGTGAGGAAAACGGTTTGCCCCATTCTATGATGCGGGGAGAGCGGTTGTCAATGGTAACCATCACAAAATGGCCGCCAGCCAGGTTGGGATGGGCGGTGATAGCGAGGGGACAGAGAGCGGAGTGTTTCAGGATTGACGGGAGCCGAGGGTGGGAGAGTAACAAGGGAGATGGAAATGGGGGTTCCCACGGAGGAGGAATGTGACTCCAGAAAGAGGCTAACACCGTTACCCTCCCCTCCTCAGTCTCGAAAGTCCTGCTTTGACTTTTCTTTCGGGCTGAGCCTCAGATCGCTCGGCCCGAATCGTTCAGGCTGTCCCGTGGAGTATAGAGGCCTGTCGTCACGAACCCGTCAAAGACAGGAGTGGGCGCCGGCTTGCCGGAGAAGATGGAGGCGAGGTCTGGCGGTGCGGGCTGGTTGGCGTGGATCACCACCATTTTCTGCAGGGCGGGGTCAGATTGAGGAGGGGAGGGGAGAAAGAGAAAGTAAGGAGAGGAGATGAGACCCACTACCCACTCCCTCAGCCTCTCTCTCCCTCGGTCCCCTCTCTCCATCTCTTCCCCCACCTTTCTCTCACCACACTATCCTCCTCTCCCCACACTATCCTCTCTCCACTCCTCTCCCCACCCTATCGTCCTCTCTCCACCTTCCCCACCCTATCCTCTCTCCTCTCCACCCCTCTTCCCACCCTATCCTACTCTCTCCACCTCTCTGCCCACACTATCCTCCTCTCCCCACCACTCTCTCCACCCTATCGTCCTCACTCCACCTTCCCAACCTTATCCTCCTCTCTCCACCCCTACCCACCCTATCCTCCTCTCCTTACCCCTCTCGCCACCCTAGCCTCCTCTCTCCCCTCCTCTCCCCACCCATCTTCCCACCCTATCTTCTCTCTCCACCGCTCTGCCCAACCTATCCTCTCCCCACCACTCTCTCCACCCTATCGTCCTCTCTCCAGCTTCCCCACCCTATCCTCTTCTCTCCACCCCTCACCCCACCCTATCCTCCTCTATCCACCCCTCTCTGCACCCTATCCCTTCTCTCCACCCCTCTCCCCGCCCTATCCTCCTCTCTCCACCCTACTCGCCACCCTTTTATTCCTTTTCGGCCCCATCTCTCTGAACTGCCTAGTCCATCAGCAATAACAGGAACGATTCTCTAATTCCCTATAAAGTAGGAAATTATAAATATTGTCTCGGATATATTCCCCCGTGGAAAAGACAGTGATGTGCCAGTTTGAACAATCGTTGTCAGACGAAAAATACAGATACTGGCAACAAATTATTCTGATTTATGTCAGCAGGCAATCACATGTGCGCTCAGAATGAAACCCGTCTGTCATGATATAGACTGTATCGATTATATCGATTAGGTCGGGACCGGGCGTGTTATTCTTTTCTGGCGTTCCCGGTGATGTGAACTTAGGCGATGTGGGGAATTATGAGGACAGAATACATTTTTTCTCCTGACATTCCCGGCGATGTGAAATTGGGCGATGTGGAGAATTACATGAACGTTTTTTTCCCCTGTCGTTCCGGGCGAGATGAAATTGGGTTATTTGCAGAATTATGAGGATGCCAGGATGACTTACTGCCATTTACTGAATCTCGATGTGTGCGGAAATCCATGGGAATTACAAAAAATAATGTGGATAAATGTAATGTATGAGGAAAATTAAAAGCGAACTGCTACCAAAATAGGAATTTGCATAATATATTGGAAATGTTTCGTGTGCTGATTCTCGGGTCACCTGGAACACTCTTCACTTGTAAGTAGGGCAACCAGTCAGATTCAGAGATGGTCAGTTGATATTCTCAGCAAGTAACTTCTATCCCCCTGTCAGAGTCATGTTTCCATACTCCAACTTCGTCTCGACGTTATGAGGCAAAAATTTTTGTATCGCGTGCAACCTGTGCTCCTTGCTTAAGAAATACCGACTCGCAAGAGAGGAATGTTCACCATCTTGGCTTCTGACGTGGCTGTACTGTGACGGGGTTTGGATCACGTGGACTGGACGCTCCGTCACCAAGCTGCATCATTGAAACAATGACCTGTGCATTCATTCATACTGAGCAAGACGAATGATTTACAAATATTGCAGATAACCTCTGTCTGGGTTTAGATGGTCGGCGCAATATTGTGGGCCGAAGGGCCTGAAATGCGCTGCAGATTTTTATGATTGACGGTCTGGGTGCAGGGAATATGTATCCTGTACCGTGCAGTCGAGGCCTAGGAGGCAAAATTTCAGAAGAATGAATACACTGTTCACGACGGATATCAGATGACATTCTTTACCGCTCGTGAATCATTGGAATCCGATAGCAGTGAATCTGAGGTTAACAGTAACTCAACCTTAGCCTTGATGTTTAGTGGAGGGCGATTAAGTTGAGGATGCCTGATTACAGATCATATTTTTTTAATGTCATTCCGTTCTCTTTCTCCAGTGAATTGAGTGGCGATTGTCATCCTGTCCCGGGGAAAGTGCGGCCTCTCCTTGTGCATCACGCGGTTCCTGGTGGCCATGGCAGCGGCGGATCTATTGGTCATTACCACTGAGGTCGTTTTGTATCAACTCAATTATCATTATTTTTCCGTTTGCTTCCTGAACGTCCTCTCTGTGTGCACTGTTCTCCATGTCCTGTCCCGCATTGCCGTGATCTGTTCCGTCTGGTTCACCGTCACTTTCACCTTCGATCGGTTTGTTGCCATTTGCTGTCAGAAACTGAAAACAAAGTCCTGCACGGGGAGAACGGCGGCCGTGGTTCTAGCGCCATCTAGCGGTCAGTTCCGTCTGAAAACGGCCTTACATCACTTACAGAGAGATCATTAACAATGTACCATGGTTCTGTTATCCGAAGCCAAGTTACTTCACTGAACCGGCGTGGGTGGCGTATGACTGATGTGACATCGTGTTGACTCCATTTCTCCCATTCGGTGTAATTCTGCTGCTCAACGCTCTGACAGTCAGGCACATTTTAGTGGCCAGTCGGGTCCGTATGGGGCTGAGGGGTCAGAGCAAGGGGGGAAACAGCAGTGACCCGGAGATGGAGAGCCGGAAGAGGTCTGTGGTTTTGCTCTTCACCCTCTCCGGCAGCTTCATCCTCCTGTGGCTGACGAATGCTACAGAATTTATCTACTATCACATCACCGTGATAGGGACATAGGGGAATGACTCGGAAATTATTTTCGCCGGTGCCGGATATTTGTTCAGCGTCCATCCGAAGTACCCGGTGGGGATGACCCGATGTCATTGATCCGTGTGGAGTGGGTGGGGTGACCGGACATATATTGCTGCCGATGGAATTTACCCCTACATCCATTGATCCCGGTGTGGTTACTAACCATCCTTGTCTCCCGGTTGTGTGTCCCTACATCCATTGATCCCGGTGTGGTTACTAACCATCCTTGTCTCCCGGTTGTGTGTCCCTACATCCATTGATCCCGGTGTGGTTACTAACCATCCTTGTCTCCCGGTTGTGTGTCCCTACATCCATTGATCCCGGTGTGGTTACTAACCATCCTTGTCTCCCGGTTGTGTGTCCCTACATCCATTGATCCCGGTGTGGTTACTAACCATCCTTGTCTCCCGGTTGTGTGTCCCTACATCCATTGATCCCGGTGTGGTTACTAACCATCCTTGTCTCCCGGTTGTGTGTCCCTACATCCATTGATCCCGGTGTGGTTACTAACCATCCTTGTCTCCCGGTTGTGTGTCCCTACATCCATTGATCCCGGTGTGGTTACTAACCATCCTTGTCTCCCGGTTGTGTGTCCCTACATCCATTGATCCCGGTGTGGTTACTAACCATCCTTGTCTCCCGGTTGTGTGTCCCTACATCCATTGATCCCGGTGTGGTTACTAACCATCCTTGTCTCCCGGTTGTGTGTCCCTACATCCATTGATCCCGGTGTGGTTACTAACCATCCTTGTCTCCCGGTTGTGTGTCCCTACATCCATTGATCCCGGTGTGGTTACTAACCATCCTTGTCTCCCGGTTGTGTGTCCCTACATCCATTGATCCCGGTGTGGTTACTAACCATCCTTGTCTCCCGGTTGTGTGTCCCTACATCCATTGATCCCGGTGTGGTTACTAACCATCCTTGTCTCCCGGTTGTGTGTCCCTACATCCATTGCTCTTGGAGGATTTGACCTTTCATCAGTTGTTCCCGGTGGCCGTGACGCTCCATCCACTACTCCCTGTGGATGTGACGCTTCATATACTGTTCCTGACAGAGGCTTGTCCTTGTTCATTTCATGTGATGTCAACTCGTAATGTCTGTCGCCATGGAGACAATCTGTAGTATCGGCCGTCAGTGACACTGAGCCCCATATACATCACTTTTCCTGCCGTCCGACTCTCTGTTACTTTGGTCGAAAGAGTAGCTTACATCCTTAGAATAAATTCTTAAATACACAAACGTTATTATTAACCCCTCTCGGCCGTCCGCTGGATTGCTAAATTTGCTTCCCAACCATTTGTTTCGACCTTCAAGCTGTTGTCTTCCTTCGGATCGCATCATTGGAGTCAGTCGGATCGAAGCGCCACGGACTTTGCTGCTCGCCTCACCTGCGTTTTCCGCCGCTGTGTCTCATGTCCGCCCATTGCATGCGCCACCGGCCTCAGGCTCCCGTCTATTTTCTACTTCGCTTTTTTCTGACTTCCGTCCCATTGATTCGGTGAAACGGCGCCCGACTGATCATGCGCCTCCCATATCGGCAGCTTCCCGCTCGGGGCTTCCACAGCTCAGCCAATGCATCCAGTATCTGCAGACTCCAGCACCGACTGCTCAGACAACGCCTCCGGTATCTGCGGACTCCAGCACCGACTGCTCAGACAACGCCTCCCATATCGGCAGCTTCCCGCTCGAGGCTCCCACAGCTCAACCAACGCCTCCAGTATCTGCAGATTCCAGCACCGACTGCTCAGACAACGCCTCCAGTATCTGCAGACTCCAGCACCGACTGCTCAGACAACGCCTCCCATATCGGCAGCTTCCCGCTCGAGGCTCCCACAGCTCAACCAACGCCTCCAGTATCTGCAGACTCCAGCACCGACTGCTCAGACAACGCCTCCGGTATCTGCGGACTCCAGCACGGACTGCTCAGACAACGCCTCCAGTATCTGCAGACTCCAGCACCGACTGCTCAGACAACGCCTCCGGTATCTGCGGACTTCAGCACGGACTGCTCAGACAACGCCTCCAGTATCTGCAGACTCCAGCACCGACTGCACAGACAACGCCTCCAGTATCTGCAGACTCCGGCGCCGACTGCTCAGACAACGCCTCCAGTATCTGCAGACGCCGGCACCGACTGCTCAGACAACGCCTCCAGTATCTGCAGACACCGGCACCGACTGCTCAGACAACGCCTCCAGTATCTGCAGACACCGGCACCGACTGCTCAGACAACGCCTCCAGTATCTGCAGACTCCAGCACCGACTGCTCAGACAACGCCTCCAGTATCTGCAGACTCCAGCACCGACTGCTCAGACAACGCCTCCAGTATCTGCAGACTCCAGCACCGACTGCTCAGACAACGCCTCCAGTATCTGCAGACTCCAGCACCGACTGCTCAGACAACGCCTCCAGTATCTGCAGACTCCAGCACCGACTGCTCAGACAACGCCTCCAGTATCTGCAGACTCCAGCACCGACTGCTCAGACAACGCCTCCAGTATCTGCAGACTCCAGCACCGACTGCTCAGACAACGCCTCCAGTATCTGCAGACTCCGGCACCGACTGCTCAGACAACGCCTCCAGTATCTGCAGACTCCAGCACCGACTGCTCAGACAACGCCTCCAGTATCTGCAGACTCCGGCACCGACTGCTCAGACAACGCTTCCCATGAGAGTGGCGGACCGTAGTTATTGACTTCCTGCTGCTTCTGGATCGTGTGTTCATGCCGGCGGACAATCTCCTTTCTTCAAACATACTCTGACGTCAATCGACGTTTCACTCATCGATTCAGGAAAGGTTGAGGAGTTTGATCTAAAAGGAGAACAGCGGAGAAGATTCAGCGGTGATCGATAAGATTAATCAGAAACCGCAACATAACGAGCCACGAAGGGCCACAAAGCGAGAGAGATCAGAATCTAAGTACATCGTGCAACAGCGTCGTCTTCAGGCGGGGGGGGGGGGAAGCTCGGAGCAACTGGTTCGATGAGTGAACAGGGGCTGTGGACGAGAATTGGGGTCCAACGGGCACTGATATCTGAACTGTTCCATTCTCCTGATGACACACCTCTGCATCAGCTCCACTGCAATCACATCCTTGACCGATAGGGGGCAGAAAATTGCCAGATGCTCATCGGGCAAATATTATATATTTCTGTACTTTGACATTTCCCGTCAGTGAAGTCAGGTATGAAACACCACATTATCAATCCGCATCACTACCGTCACAGATATTTGGAATTCCATTACCATGTCCTTCTCAGCAAGGCAGCGTCCATTATTCAGGGCCTCCAGCACCCAGAGGATACCCTTTTCTCATTGTTACCATCAGGGAGGAGGTACAGAAGCCTGAAGGAACACACTCAGTGATTCAGGAACAGTTTCTTTCCCTCTGCCATCCGATTCCTAAATGACCAATCTTTGGACAATACCTCAGTATTTTTTAGTATACAGTATTTCTGATTTTGCACGTTTTTCAAAACCTATTCCATAAACGTAACTGTTTTACTTGCTTATTTACTATTATTGTTTTATTTATTATTGTTATTGTTATTATTATTATTATTATTATTATTATTATTATTATTATTATTATTATTATTATTATTATTATTATTATTATTATTATTATTATTATTATTATATTCTCTGCTATATTATGTATTGCATTGAACTGCTGCTAAGTTAACAAATTTCACGTCCCCTGCCGCTGATAATGAACCTGATTCTGATTCTGATCGGCACTCACGAGAACCCCGTCAGTCTCTGTGAATATTCCAGCACTTCTCACCCATGGACGATCATCACCACACACCTCAATATTGATCCCGACCTGCCGTTCAGTACCCATCTAGTGAAATTAATCCCGTAACCCACGACCCATTGATATATTACTGCAACGAGTATCTCGTCACAGTGGAAGTCTTTCCTTGTGTGCCACTCAGTTCAGATCACTCAACACATAAGCACTTCGTCACGAGCAAACTACAGAATATGGGATACGGTGCAGTATTCCCAATGGAAATGCTGGTCAGTTCGTCAAATATGTAAATCCGACCACCTACCTCACTATCAACAATGCTACCAATTAGTTGTCATTGTTGGTACTAATGTAATAAATGCAGACTCTCTGTCGGTTTAAGCATTTTCACCAGTTCGGGGGTCGTGTGTACGGAGATTGAATTACTCTGCTTCACGTGACGGGCTGCACCAGTGCTGGAGGGACACAGCCGGTCAGGCAGCATCTATGGAAATGAAAAAGCGGTTGACGTTGCGGGCGCGAACCCAGGAAAGAGCTGGAGAACAAATGGAAGAAGATGGCTGAATAAGAATGTTTGGGTAACGGGAGGAGGTCAAGCCGGAAGCTGCTAGGTGAAGTCACGTGATTGGAGTAGGGTGACCAAGTAAGAGGCTGGGAGGGAATTAGCGGAATAGACACAGTGCTTGAGAAGAAGGAAAATAATAGGAGAGGAGAGTGGACCGTGGGAGAAAGGGAAGGAGGGGAGGCACCGGGGGAGAGTAAAGACAGACGAGGAGAAGATTAAGAGTCCAGAGTGGAGAAGTAAAGAAGAGGGAAGGGGGAGATGGAAATACCGGAAGATGGGGATACCCATGTCCATGCCATAAGATGGAGGTTACTTTGACGGAATAAAAGGAGTTACCCCTCCAATCTGACAGTGGCCAATCGGGGCAGAAGAGGAGGCCATGGGTATGTCGCACCGGGAATGGGGATAGAAACGGAAACGGCTGGCCGCTGGAAAACTTTGTCGATGCAGCTGAGGAGTTCGACGATGCGTTCATGAATCAGGAAAAGGGTCCCGGTCAGAGCGTCGACATATTTCCAGAGATGCCGCCTGACCTGTTGAGTTCCTCCTGCATCTTGTGTGTGTTGCTATTCATTGGATGAACGGTTTGGTACGTTGGCTGTCTTCGTAAGCTTGGAAGCGACATTAGTTTAAGGCCCCTTCACAATGTTACAGAGCGACATACAAACAAAAACTTATTCTGTTTTACATAATTCTATTGTAAGATCTGTCACCGGAACAATTCTCAGAGTGAAACAGAGCAGCCGATGACAATACAGCATTGGACTATGATGTCCACGCCCATGGGGCCAAGGAATGGACAGGATCTACGATAACTAAACCGAGAGGCGAGCCTGGGAGTGTTTCACAACTTTCACTGACTTCTCCAATCGTCATTTCTTTGTCAGAGATTTTGCAATTTCGTGTCATGCAATCCATATCTCATCGGAATTGGGATTTTAATTGAATGACATCATGTTTATTTCTACCCCAGCTTTTGGAAATCACGTCAGCCTTGTGCAGTACTGAATATTCAGTGTGCTGACGCGAGTATAAATGAATGACCGTGGAGATTTATCAGCTCAGAGTTTATTCAGCGAGATCGCGGGCAGCTGGAAGACAGGCTGGATATCAAACATCATGCTTGAAACATTTTACCGTGTGAGAAAAATATACTTCCTGATCATGGCCGTTATTGGTGTTCCTGGTAAGAACAGAGGCGGAGCGAAGTTTACAGTTTAGTGTCCGCGGTCTTTGGACGCGTTCGCTTACCGACAGCGTTGTGATGACGGCGAGTGCGGTGCAGAGATTGCGACAAATCCCTGTGTCCGTTCAGAGACTCCCTCGCAGTTTAACCCGTGGGCTCGACGGAATGTAAAGCGGCAGTTGAAACAGATGTAGAGGGGAAGATCGAACAGTTAGATTCATTTTGTGGATTCAGAGCAGGCAGTTCTGATTTATCAACGCAAAGCCGCTGTCAAAGTAAACTCCGATAATCCAGCGCGCTCGGCACCTTTACGGGCTGGTTGGTATTATTCCGTGTCAATAGCGTAAGATGTTTACATTCAGATTTATCATACTGCGCTGCGTTTGAAGAAATCGCTTCAAGTCTGAAGGGAAGGTGGGGGGCGGATAGCCGCTGATATTCAGGGGAGAACGCCAGACATCACTTGTGAGTAAGTCACCGAACCATCGTGAGATTCCAAAATTCAAGTGAGGGTCTGTTAGAGTTTCAGTACACCAGGGCTCGTTTCCGTGTCCTGCGATACGTGTAGTGAAGAGGGAGTGCAGAGCCAATCCAGCAGTGTCCGTTGGAGGTCGGACGGGGTAAGATACATGTGATACTCCGCTCTGGAACAATGAGTGAAGTGCCAATCCAGCAGTGTCTGTTGGAGGTCGGACGGGGTAAGGTACATGTGATACTCCGCTCTGGAACAATGAGTGAAGTGCCAATCCAGCAGTGTCTGTTGGAGGTCGGACGGGGTAAGATACATGTGATACTCCGCTCTGGAACAATGAGTGCAGAGCCAATCCAGCAGTGTCTGTTGGAGACCGGACGGGGTAAGGTACATGTGATACTCCGCTCTGGAACAATGAGTGCAGAGCCAATCCAGCAGTGTCTGTTGGAGGTCGGACGAGGTAAGGTACATGTGATACTCCGCTCTGGAACAATGAGCTTGGCAGCATTTGGAATAATACGGCAGTAATTTTGGACCATCCACTAAATGATGCAAATATTTTGGAAAAAAAAGCACATACATTGGCTTTCTTTTGGAAATTGGATAGTTTAAGCACTAATGTTTAAAATACATGCTAAATCTTTAAAATCGGGAAAGAGAACTTTCTGATTGCAATCGACCACGGTCAAGCTAGTTGCAGAATTTTAAAGAAGCGAACTGAGAGAGGTCTCTGTTCGCGGATGGCATAAAGGAGCTGAGGTGAAGTCATGCGAACGGGAGACAGAAGCGGCGGGAGCGGGGCTCGGCTCTGAGGGGCGATTCCAGGACGTATCTGATAGAAACGCACCAAACATCGTCGCCGAGAAATTGCCGAGCTTTCCAAGCTTTGTATATGTCAAAAACCTGATCGTGGACGTTTGGAATTATTTCTCTAAACCAAAGCATATACGCCAATTCGTTGACAATGCATCCTTCCCAAACCCTGCTCCTTCTCCTGGACCGAGTACTGTTACCATTCAGCCGGCAGGCATGCAGTTGTAAGAGGAATCTGCGATTCCCGCTTTACACTTTTTAAACTCCGGAAATGCATTGCCAGCAAACTTTGATTGCTCCGAATTTTCTGCACATCTCTGTACTGAGAGCCGTGGTGCGTCGTGTCAGTAATTCACTCATTATTTTTTCTGCTGTTCCCCCAGTTAATCTAGTGGCGATTGTGATCCTGTCCCGGGGAAAGTGCGGCCTCTCCTCCTGCACCACTCGCTACCTGGTGGCCATGGCAACGGCGGATCTACTAACCATTATCTTTCAGGTCATATTGTGGCGGATCAGTTATTATTACTTCCCCGGTTCTTTTCTGGAGATGACCCCCGTATGCAGTTCCATCTCTGTCCCAGCAAGGGCAGCCACAGACTGTTCTGTCTGGTTCACCGTCACCTTTACGTTTGATCGGTTTGTCGCCATCTGTTGCCAAAAGCTGAAAGCAAAATTTTGCACCGGGAAAACTGCGGCAGTAGTTCTGACAACAACCGGCGTTCTTTTCTGTTTTAAAAATGTGCCCTACTTCTTTATGTATCGACCTCTGAAAGTAATTGATAATATACGCTGGGACTGCATTCGTAAATCGAGCTACTATACGGATCCCGGGTGGGTGGGATACAGGTGGCTTTCTACCGTTCTAGCGCCATTATTCCCGTTTGTTTTAATACTACTACTCAACGCTCTGACAGTCAGACACATTTTGGTGACTAGTCGCGTCCGTAAGGGGTTGAGGGGTCAGAGCAAGGCGGAGAACCGCAGTGACCCGGAGATGGAGAGCAGGAGGAGGTCTGTGATCTTACTTCTCTCCATCTCCGGAAGCTTCATCATCCTGTGGTCGGTAAAAGTTGCCGAATTCCTTTATTACGTCATCGCCGGATTGGATCAGAATAGTTACAACGAATCGGAATATATATTTCAACATACCGGATACATGCTGATGATATTAAGTTGCTGCACAAACACGTTTATTTACGGGGTAACTCAGTCCAAGTTCAGAGAGCAGTTCATCAGCGCAGCGAAATATCCGCTCGTGTCAATTATTCAACTGATTAACAAACAAAATATCTAAGTTCTTCTCAGAGGCTGGGGCAGTTTCTGTTTTCAATCTCGACACATCGGAGAACGAGGCAGCTGCGAGAGTGGTTGAGAGCCCGAGTGAGACCCAGATCCGGAACAGGCTCTTCGGCAACTGCAGCCGGCGGCTTCCACCTCCCACCGGTCATTAAACTCAAACCACCTTCTGTTTGTATGTTTCACCACATTCCCGCTGCCGTTACCGCCACACGTCTATCGATAACAAATCCCGCCCTCCACCTCCGACCGGTCACTAAACAAACCACCTTCTGTTTGTATGTTTCACCACATTCCCGCTGCCGTTACCGCCACACGTCTATCGATAACAAATCCCGCCCTCCACCTCCGACCGGTCACTAAACAAACCACCTTCTGTTTGTGTGTTTCACCACATTCCCGCTGCCGTTACCGCCACACGTCTATCAGCAACAAATCCCGCCCTCCGGTGTCAATACTCACCGGTCTAGTGATCGGCATATCCGTTGCTTCCCGGTGACGGAGAGGAACGGGAGCACCGAGCGGAAACACTGCCGGCACAAGCAGAACGGGCGGAATTCACACTGAGCGCACTGGAGACCAGCTCGGGACCGCTCCGTGCTCGCAGTGAGTAGACAACACCGCAGTAAGATTTAACTGTTCGAATCCAACTTCGGATCGGCACGTCCGCCAACACGCTTTGAGCAGACAAAGTCCACGTGCACAAGCATCCTAAGATCAACTGTCTAGTTAACCTGCATCCAGCGAGTTTGTATCAATTTCCTGATGCGTTCCCCTGCACAGAGGGTGTCTGCAGAAGGTCCGATTATCATTAAAGTTGAGTTACATTACTTTGTGTGGAAAACACGTTTCCTTCTCATTTCTCTGGATGTTTGGCGGGGATGGGGGAAGGATAGGCATCCGTTAGTCTTGTGAGATCATGGATTTGCACCTTTGGAAAGTTTCCAGGTCTCAGGCCTGGGCAGGATTGTATGGAAGACCGGCAGATGCCCATGCTGCAAGTCTCCCCTCTCCAAGCCACCGATGTTGCCCAAGGGAAGGGCAAGGGGCCGATACAGCTTGGCACCGCTGTCGTGTGGTTAAGCGCCTTGCTCAGAAACACAAAACGCTGCCTCAACTGAGACTCGAACTGGTGAGCTTCAGATCAGTAGACCTTAAACACTTGGCCACGCGCCTGCACGGGAGGAAGAGTAAAACAAGACCTGTAATGACTTCTCAATTGACAAAAGCTTTCCATCTATTCTAGTGCTGTTTAGTGTTGTGGCGTTTTGGACAATTACATAAATATTGTTGTGTCGGCCTAATTGTTTAATATTATTGTGTAGTGACTTTAAGGTGGAAACAGTTGTGGATATTACTGTCGGTACCATACATACACTGTTCATACCATCGTCTATCCATTTTCTCCTTGAAGTCATATTATTTCTACTGTTTTCACATCTGGATTTCAGAATTTTGTGCATGTTTGGAATCGGTCCATGAAGGAAGTTGTTCTTGCTGGTGTGTCCTGTAATATTCCATCAGGAATGTTATTATGGATATGTAATAATAGATCGGTCCTCGTATCAATATGTACTCCGGCTCTCAGACTGAATGAGGATTGTATTGATAGTAATGGACCGTATCCTTCATGAGTTTGTGTTTCAAAGCAAGTTTTTGGTGAATGATACTTGCTACTTGGTTCTGCGTGTGTGAGTAACCGGATTGAACTAAACTGTTGCAAGATCCCGGAATGTGTTGGATAGTTTCTGGATTCTCCTGGCATTTTCTCCTTTTGTCCTCTTGCTGGTCTTTAACTGTGTGATTTCATATTTTTTAGTGTTAACACTGATCGTACTTTGCAGCAGATGGAATGGAATCTCCACAAACACCCTGTTTTTGGATGTGTGCAACTCACTCACATTCCTCTTCCCTCCCCTCTCCACAGTGCTCTCGACTACTTCGTTTCTCCCTTCTACCCTACACCTCACCATTTTCCCAGCCCACTCCAACCCGTCAGCACACCCTCCTATCTCTCAGCCTTGTTCCTCCATCCTCTCTTATTCTCCTCTCACTGATGTCCTTCTCCTACCCCTGTCACACTCATCTCAACCCCATTTTCCCTCACTCTCACTTCCCATGTCCCCTTTCAGACTACAACCCTGCTCAATTCGGTTCAATTCAATTTCAATTTAATTGTCATTTATCCACATATGAACACTCACGAATACAGACAGACAAGACAGTATTACTACGGGATCAAGGTGCGAAGACACGTCACCAACACTCACACACAGTGAGCACACACAAGATCATGACGACGTAATAACAGTCCCGACACCCACCCTCCCAATCTACCCCCCACCCCGGTGACGTCGTGGCTGCATGTATACGTAATCACACCCACACAGAACATCAGTAAAAATACAACAACGCAGGACATATGTAGTTTAACACTGGACATCCCAGCCCACCGATATCATCTCCCGACGCTCCCCGACCACCTGTTAGGCGACACCGCGGCTTTATGACGCAGTTCCCCTCCCGACCACTGACTTCGACAATGTCCAAGGAGTGAAAAGGAGAACCGGAAGTTTGGGAAATCGATGATCATACCCAACAGACACACACTGTGAGCACACACAAGGACACATTCACGCAATAAAAATCTCGAGGCCCACTTCACCTCTGGAACACAACCACTTCCCCTCGATGAGGGATTGGAGACTGGGTCTATGGAGAGAGAAACGGAAGGATGGGGTGATTCGAAGAGTAAATGAAGTCTGCGGTGACAGAGACTGACGCAGACAATAGTGGGGAATATGAGGAATACTAGGAGAGAACAGACAGGGGTCAGAAGAGACTTTGGAAAGAGTAAAACGAAGCGGGTGGAGATACTAGTAGAAAGGCAGACTGGGAGAGACACGGGGACAGAGATTCGGACGCGAGAGAGAGACAGGGGAGAAGTTACGGAGAGAGATTGTGGGAGAGAAGGAGTGGTCAGGGAGAGAGTGTCTGGAGGTAGCGAGACAGAGAGACTGGAGAGAGGGAGAGACTAGGAGGAAGAACATCTGGAAGAAAGTGACTGACTGACTGGATTGTTGCGGAGAGTGAGAACGGTGCGAGATGTGACAACAAGAGAGAGACTGATGGGGTGGAGATAAAAACATGAGAAGTTTGAAAGGGACCTTGGATGCGGCGAGTGGCCATGGTGAGAAAATAGATCGGGGTGGGTAAAGCTCGTAGATGTGGTTTGGGGAGAGAGATCGGAGTGGGGATGGAAATTCAGTTGGGCAGAGACCAGGATGAGGAGCGAGACTGGGGCACAGAGAGACGGAGAGAGAGGTTGATACCTAGGAGAGAGATTGGGAGGGGGAAGCGACTGGAGTAAAGAGAGCCTGGAGGAAAGTGAGATGGAGGGGGATACGTAGCGATTGAAAATGTGCGAGAAAGAGACCGGGCTCGGGAGAGACACGAGGTTGGAGAGACGGGAAAGAGTAACTGAGGGAGTTAGAGATTGGTGGGAAGGGGAAGAGACTGGGGGTTAGAGAAGGACAGTTGGGTGGGGAGACACACGGGGGGTTATAGTCTGAGGGACAGAAAAACGGCAGAGATTGACGGGGGAGTGAAAACAGGCTGGAGAGAGGCGGTGCCAGAAACGACGGAGATATGGTAGTGGGAAAATGTTATGAGAGAGAGAGAGAGAGAGAGAGAGAGAGAGAGAGAGAGAGAGAGAGAGAGAGAGAGAGAGAGAGAGAGAGAGAGAGAGAGAGAGAGAGAGTGACGAGGAGATAGTAGGGTAGAGAGAGAAACTGGAGGATAGAGAGACTGGTGGAGCAGGAAAACGGGTAGAGCGAGTGGGTAGGGAGAGACGATGCGAGGGGGGCTGAGGGGATAGAGAGAGTAGGGGAGAGACACTGTGGGTTCCGAGAGATGCTGAGAGATATGGAGAGAGAGGGCCAGGGAGGCTCCAAGGCGAATGGGGTGGGGCGAGAAATACTAGGAGAACAGACAGGGTGAGAGACATATTGGGGATAGACAGATTGGGGAGAAAGAGATTGGAGGAGAAAGACGACATATGTGTGCCCGTTCAGTAAGGGACACAGATATTTTGGGCTGAAAGAGAGACTAAGGGGTAGAGGGGATGACTGTTTATTGAGACAAACTGGGTAAGACAAGACTTTGGGAAAGAGAATGAGGAACAGGAGAGGCGAGGGGATGGACACTGGGGAGCGACAGAGACGGGTGAGAAAGACGAGGGACAAAGTGTCGGGGAAGATAAGATGTGAAGAGAGAGAGCGCTGGTAGCGAAAGAGAAGGGGGACACTAGGAAGAAACGAAAGGGAGTGATAAGGAAGAGAGCGAGAAAGAGCGAGAGAGTTAGAGACTGGACGAAGAGATTGGGAGAGAGAGAGAGAGGATACGGGTGACAGTGTCTGGAGTGCTGAGGACAGAGAAAGTGGGGAGTGAGAGTGAGAATAGAGTGACTGCTGGGGTAGAGAGAGTTTGAGGTTTGAGAGAAAGAGCAGGGGGAGAGAGATAGTGGACGAAATGGAAGAGAGGTCGGGGTGAGCTGAGGGATCTGGAATGGGCGGAGATATGGCGAGAAATATCGGAGCGTGGAGGGAAATTGGGTTCAGGTAGGAAGTGGAAGGAAAAAGTGGCGAGAGAGAGAGAGAGAGAGAGAGAGAGAGAGAGAGAGAGAGAGAGAGAGAGAGAGAGAGAGAGAGAGAGAGAGGAGTGCTGCAGAGAGGGACGGGGAGAGAAATAAGAGAAAGAGACGGGGAGAGCAGATATCGCTGGTAGGTTTGCTAGCATGGTTCGGGAGGGTGTAAACTAATTGGCAAAGGAGATTGGAACAAGGGGAGAGAGACAGAGGGGTGTAAAATGAGGGTAGAAGCAAAAAGTAGTAAGGTGAAAAGTAAAAGTGGCAGGCAAATCCAGGGCAAAAAGCGAAAAGGGCCACTTTTCAACATAATTGTATAAGGGCAAAGAGTGTTGTAAAACAAGCCTGAAGGCTTCTTGCGTCAGTAAGAGGAACATTCGTAACAAGGTGGATGAATTGAATGTGCAGATAGTTATTAATGAATATGATATAGTTGGGATCTCAGAGACATGGCTCCAGGGTGACCAAGGATGGGAGCTCAACATACTGGGATATTCAATATTCAGGAGGGATAGACAAGACAGAAAATGAGGTGGTGTAGCATTGCTGGTTAGAGAGTAGATTAAAGCAATAGAAAGGAAGGACATTAGCCTGGAGGATGTGGAATCGATATGGGTAGAGCTGCATAACACTAAGTGGCAGAAAACACTGGTGGGAGTTCTCTATAGGCCACCTAAGTGAGTTTGGGGTTTGGGGATGGCATTAAACAGGAAATTAGAAATGCATGCAATAAAGGAACAGTAGTTATAATGGGTGACTTCAATCTACATATAGATTGGGTGAACCAAATTGGTAAGGGTGCTGAGGAAGAGGATTTCTTGGAATGTAAGCGGGATGGTTTTCTGAACCAACATGTCGAGGAACCAACTAGAAATCAGGCCATTCTAGATCGGGTATTGAGCAATGAGGAAGGGTTAGTTAGCAATCTTGTTTTGCGAGGCCCCTTGGGTAAGAGTGACCATAATATGGTGAAATTCTTCATTAAGATGGAAGTGACATAGTTAATTCAGAAACAAAGGTTCTGAACTTAAAGAAGGGTAACTTTGAATGTATGAGTCGTGAATTAGCTAAGATGGACTGGCAAATGATACTTAAAGGGTTGACGGTGGATATGCAATGGCAAGCATTTAAAGATTGCGTGGATGAGCTACAACAATTGTTCATCCCAGTTTGGCAAAAGAATAAACCAGGGAAGGTAGTGCACCCGTGGCTGACAACGGGAATTAGGGATAGTATCTAGTCCAAAGAAGAAACATATAAATTAGCCAGAAAAAGCGGCACACCTGAGGACTGGGAGAAATTCAGAGACCAGCAGAGGAGGACAAAGGGCTTAATTAGGAATGGGAAAAAATATTATGAAAGAAAGCTGGCAGGGAACATAAAAAACAGACTGTAAAAGCTTTTACAGATATGTGAAAAGAAAAAAAGATTGGTTAAGATTGTTTCCGATGTTGTGGAAGTACAGAACGAGGGGTCACAGTTTAAGGATAAAGGGGAAGCCTTTTAGGACCGAGATGAGGAAATCTTCACACAGAGAGTGGTAAATCTGTGGAATTCACTGCCACAGGGAAGATTGAGGCCGGTTCATCGGTTATATTTAAGAGGAAGTTAGATATGCCCCTTATGGCTAAAGGGATCAGGGGGTATGGAGAGAAGGAAGGTACAGGGTTCTGAGTTGGATGATCAGCCATGATAATATTGAATGGCGGTGTAGGCTCAAAGGGCCGAATGGACTATTCCTGCCCCTATTTTCTATGTTTCTATGTGAAAACAAGACGGGAGACAGTAGCAAGTGATTTGTCAGGGGTTGGTGAGAAGTTTGGAGGGAGACCACAGGGTTGGAGAGAGGCGCAGATGAGTGACTGTGAGGTGTAGAGAGTCAATGAGACAGCCTGTTAGAAGTGTGGCGAGAGACTAGATGTTAGATAGAGCCGGCAGAGCAAGAGACTGGGGGAGGGTTATAGAGAAACTCGGGGATGAGACACAGACTGGGATGAGGGAGGATGGGGCATTGTGAGTCAGAGAAAACGTTTATGTACCGTGATTCATTAGAGGGTTTTCATACTCGCTCGTCATTTTAGGATCGCACAACCTCCATTGTAAAATCCCTCTGAAGCATCCATCCAGCCCTTTCCGTCTCGGACTGCCCCTTCCCTCCCTGTCACACTGACCCCCCTCTCCATCACATCTCGCGATCCCCTTCTCTGACCCACCTTCGCGACAATTCTCACTTCCTCTCCCGACCACCCTCTTCTGTATGACGCCCTCCCTCCCCTCCTCCGACTTGACCCTCACTATCTCCGTGACCCTCTTCTGAAATTGTGTTCCTGCCCTCTTTGTTGCCCCTTGTCCTTCACAATCGGGACAGTGCCTGCCTGCCGGCGAGAGATGCAGCGCCCCGGGGAGTGGAGGGGGTAGGTGTACGCGGACGGGATACAGCCAGCCCTGTTCCCAGTCTGCAGTCGGATTTAGAGTGGAGCCGGGGTGGACTGGAAGTAGGTAGGGAGAATCTGGCCCGTGTCTCCGTCGCCTGTACCTTGAAGTACCCGTGTTCCAACCAGCAGATCCATTCTACTTCCCATTCAATACGGTGATTCACTGGTGCCTATCCTTATCCGGACGCAAAACGCCCCCGGCTCCTGCCTCTGTCCCAGTCGGCAAGGGTGCTGAAGGCGCGGGAGCAACCTGAGTGTGTGTTCAGGGTGGCCTCGCCTGCGAGTCGTTCTACGTCCTTTGGTCCTGAGGCCGAAGTGGCTGTGGGAAGGTGAGGGAAGGTTTGAGATTTACCTCACCTCCGTGATCCATGGGGGAGAGCCGGCCCGGTGGGTTGATGATCAGAAGTCCAGGCACTCGTGTGTCTGGCGGTGCTCCTGGGCTCGGGGATTCCGTAGCCTGGAGGTCAATGGAAGGCTGGAGTGGAAGCATGGAAATACGGGGCTGCGCCGTTAGGGGGAGCTACTGATTGGAGGGATGGGGCGGGGAAGCTCGATTTCTCATTGTAACTATTTATGGAACAACACGAAACGGACACTTGTGAAAAATACAGCAAAAATTGTAGTTTAGTGTGCTTCACTCTGTACTGGCACTCACCTTCGTAAACGGGATACACACTAATCCCAGAGGCCTGTGCCAGTACCAAAATAATGCCAACATCTTGCTATGCCTCCTCAGTCTCGTGTCACCCCAAACTAACTTCACTGCCCCGTTGTCCCAGCATATTTCCCATAGTCCTGTGTCAGTCCTGAAACTAATCGCCGTGCCCCGCTCTATCCCCGCACCATCGTGTCAGTTCCCAAACGAATCCCGTTACAGCGATCTCTCCCCACGAACCTATGTCAGTCACAGAACTAACCATACTGCCCTGCTAATAGCGGAGGATTACAAATACCTGGGGATAAGAATAGATAATAAACTGGACTGGTCAAAGAACACTGAGGCTGTCTACAAGAAGGGTCAGAGCCGTCTTTATTTCCTGAGGAGACTGAGGTCCTTTAATATCTGCCGGAGGATGCTGAGGATGTTCTACGAGGCTGTGGCGGCCAGTGCTATCATGTTTGCTGTTGTGTGCTGGGGTAGTGGGCTGAGGGTAGCAGGCACCAAGAAAATCAACAAACTCATTCGTAAGGCCAGTGATGTTGTGGAGGTGGAACTGGACTCTCTGACGGTGGTGTCTGAAAAGAGGATGCTGTCCAAGTTACATGCTATCTTGGACAATGACTCCAATCCACTCTACAATGTGCTGGTGAGGCACAGGAGTACATTCACCTAGAGACTCATTCCACCGAGATGTAACACTGAGCGTCATGGGAAGTCATTCTTGCCTGTGGCCATCAAACTTTACAACTCATCCCTCTGAATGTCAGACACCCTGAGCCAATAGGCCGGTCCTGGACCTATTTCCAATCGGCATGACTAATATTATTACTTAATTATTTATGGTTTTATTTCTTCACTATTCTTGGTTGTTGCGACTATAACGAAACCCAATTTCAATAAAGTAGGTCTCTCTGTCTTTCTGTGTGTCTATTTCCCCACAAGCCCGAAGTTTCCAAAGTAATGAATTGGCTAAATGTAATTGTGATGCTTTAGACTGGAATCTCAGAGCTAAAACAGGGAACGGGTGCACCCTGGGAAATGTACACCGGAAATGAGAATGTATTTTAGACAGCACTTGCATAGGGTTCTGGACAGGTGAAGGAGCCATGTTCGACAGAGATGTGGATCATCTGGTCAAGAGGAAGAAATAAACTGACCAGGATTAGAAAGCTAGGATCGGGCGCGGCTGTCGAGTTACAAGTCAGCCTGGGACGAACTGAAGAATGGAATTAGGGAACTTGAAAACCCCACGGCATTCTAGTTGTGTGTGAAGAAGTGGATGACTAGAGTCAGGGGTAGTAGGACCGGTCAGGGATAGAGATGAAACATACGGCAGGAGTTGGTGGAGGTGGGAGAGGTCCTTAATGCGGACTTTACTTCAATTTTCAACAGTAAGAGCAATCCTAACATTGGGGAGAACAGTTCTAAACGGGCTGATGTGCAAAACCCGGACGAGGATGTAAAAAAAAGAGTACGTACAGGAACGTTTGAAAAACATTCGGATACATAAGTCCTCTTCTGAAGCTGCGAGAAACCCCAGGTTGCTGTGGGAAGCGGAGGAAGAGATTTCTGCGCCCTTGGCGATTACCTTTGCGTTATCACTGCCGCACTTGTAGTATCAGGGGACCTACTTCAGTGACGGGCAAATTATTGGAGAAGTTTCTTAGAAACCGAATTTGCAAGGTTTGGGAGAACATGATTTCGGAGAATCAGAATGTCTTTGGGAGAGGCAGGTCATAGCTCACTGCCTGGTTCACTTCTGTGAGGATGTGACAAAACACATCGGTAAAGGTAGAAAAGTTTATCTGGTATAAATACATTTTAATAAGGCATTTGATACGGTTAACCATGGTAGGACCGTTCATAGCGTCAGAAGGCTTGGTATCCAGGGAGAGGTGGCTGGTGGATTCAGGACTGACGCCCACAGAAGGCAGACTGTAGTTTTGGATGGAGCGTTTTCTCCCTGGATGTCGGTGACCAGCGGAGTCCTGCAGTGATGAGTTTGAGACCCCCGGCTTTTGGCTTTTTATGAATGATTTTAGAAGGTTGTCACGGATTACAACAGGACAGTGACAGGACACTGAGCTGCCCTGAGAAGTTACAGATGGAGCTCAACCCGAATGTTACAGTGTGATTCACTTCGGGAAAATGGATTTGAAGGCAGAGGTATTACTTGCTCGAGTCAACATTTATACGATTTCCACAATGGATAAAGAGTGATGAGACTTTCTCCAGTAATCCGATGTCCGCTCATCGGTACGAGAACCACAATCGGCACGGAGCGGTGCACTGCAGGAGCAGAAGGAAGTGTGATTAACAGGTGAGCTTGACCACATCCGCTGTTCTGCACATAATCATACTGACGACAGTCTTCTGAAAACAGTTGAACTCGGCCTTTTCTCTTAGGAGCGACGGAGGATGAGAGGTGACATGATAGAGGTGTACAGGGTGATGAGAATCATTGATCATGTGGATAGTCAGAGGCTTTTTCCCAGAGAGGAGAAGTTTGCCAGAAGAGGACACAGGATTAGGGAGCTTGGGAGTAGGTAGAGATGCGATGTCAGGGGTAAGTTTTCTACGTAGACAATGGTGAGTGCGTGGAATGGGCTGCCAGCAACGGTGGTGGAGGCGGATACGATAGGGTCTTTTGAGAGACTTTTGGATAGGTACATGGAGCTTAGAGAAATAGAGGGCTATGGGTAACGCTAGTAATATCAAAGATAGGGACATGTTTGGCACAACTTTGGGCCAAAGGGCCTATATTGTACTGTACGTTTTCTATGTTACTATGTTTGTATGAAAGACAATATAGCTGAAAGCAAATCAGAGGAAAAACAGACAACCTCGTTGCAAATTATAGAACAGCCCGAAACCCTGCGGAATGTTAACAGATTTTACTTGTTAATTTCGTTCAAACAGAGAATGGACGGCGAAATACTGGTAGAATTGTGGCTAGTTTGAGAAAATCTTTCAAGTTAAATCGACTGCATGGCGCGTCACGGGTATGGGGTGGTGGAAGTGATCAGGTTCCTGCAGAACACCCCACGTTTGCGCTTGAAAACACTGTTCTTCACACTGTCCACAGCCCTCGCTAATCTCCCGAGGGCACGTTCTAGTTTTGATCACAGGCCTCGGGAATACGCTGTGTATTTTTTTTTACAGTATTTGGAGTAAAATAAGTGCAGTGTATTTTATTATAACGCATGTCAGCTGTCATTGTCTATTCCATCATTCACACCGTCCGGAATGACTGGAATGAACGAAAGAAAAGAATGAACGAATATTCCCCTTTAATAAAGAAGTGTTCTCCATTTCACCCGCCAGAACAAACTCCTTCCCTCAATTTCAGAAGCGAATGTGCTCCGTCAAATGTTACAAAATAAATCGACTTCAAGATGCATGCCGACTTTAAAAGCAACACAGATATACAAATATCTGTTTTAAATAGCTGAAGGCAGATATCATGCAAAATAACATGGAAAGTTCACATCATACTTTATTTAAAGTAAATAGATTGCAATATCCCTTGAGGACACAAATTAATGACATGGGGACAGTGAGTAAAAATAGTTTAACGTAAGTGTTTGTGCAGTTGGTTGTCACTAATATCCCTGACGTGATCGCCACGCTAATTGCCTCAGTGGAATTGCTCTCTCCTCAATAAAAGTCTGCTAAACCGATCACCAGTCCATCTGAGCAGCTGAAACGTTCCGTACAACTGAACGCTGCTTCTGATGGAATATGGGATATCCGGCGATTTACTACATCGCGGCCATTTTCTATCCCACACTTGTAGCGGTTGGTGTCCCCGGTAAGATGCCGGAGCTGGTTACTTTATGTATGGTGCCGTCGTTACTCTGCTGCGTTATCCGCACTGTTACTGAGCACAGATGCTACCGTCGGCTGAAACGTGTTTCCGCAATTCAGGATTCAGGCATCTAATGGTTTTATTTCTATTTTCCATACTATGATGGCAGTTTTTTTTCTTCCTTTGTCAATTAAGTTGGTGTCGATATTGTCGTTGCTTTATAATTTCACCTTGCTAGGCTTTCTGAAGTGATGCTGGTAGGTCTCTGCTTTCCTAGGTCTGAGTCTCTGTCAGTGCAGAAACTTTGATCTTACAACAACTTTGGCAGCTTATTTAAAAGACGATACAGTCTATTTTCAACACGTAGGTCTGTTTTTCTTTAAGTCAGTAAATGGGAACTCATGCTTTATATCTCATTGACTCCACTTCGTCACGGCTACAAACAATCCCTTTAGATTTTTCACCTCTAGTAATGGAAATGATGTTGCTTACAGGAGCGATCGACTGCTCACCGGTCCGTGAGTCCTGGAACTCGGATGCCTCGCTCTAAACTGTGGGAATGTCGCCAATCCACTGACACTCATATCCGTCATTGTCCTCCAGTCGGAGTACAGCGACGGAGAACGCACACTGTGGACTCTTTCCACTTCCAAACAGACCCTCCCCTGCCTAGCTTCGGTAGAATGGGGTCATTCAGGGAGCTGACCGTATTTCTGTTTTGTTCCCAAATTTCTTGCAGTTAATTTAACGGCGATTGTGATCCTATCTCGAGGAAAATGCGGACTCTCCAAATGCATCACCCGTTACCTGGTTGCAATGGCAACAGCGGATCTGATGGTGGTTATCGTGTTTGCTTTAATAGAACAGACCAACAATATCCACATTTATTCCAGATCCCTGCTCCTCACTCCTGTATGCGCTCTGACACTTGTATTTCGGACTGTAACGACGGACTGTTCTGTTTGGTTTACGGTCAGTTTTACCTTCGATCGCTTCATCGCAATATGTTGCCGAAAGCTGCGGGAGCGATACTGCACCGAGAGAACAGCAACGGTGGTTATCGTGACCGTGGTTATAGTGAGCTGCGGGAGATGTGCCCCGGTTTACTTTGCCGTTGAACCTTACGTCATCATTGACAACACGCCGTGGCGGTGCACCGGCACATATGAATACACTACTTCACCCGAGTGGAGAGGATACCAATTACTACACATTATCTTAACACCATTGCTACCAATCGGATTAATCCTGGTATTTAACGGGTTAACCGTAAGGTATATCGTTGTGGCAAATAGAATCCGCAGAAAGCTTCGGCACAGCAGCGACAATCAGAAAGATGCCGAGGTGGAAAAGCGCAGAAAATCGATGATTTTGTTGTTTTCTATATCAGCTAATTTCATATTATTTTGGATGCCCAGTGTAGTGCATTCCCTGAACTGGCAAGTGCAAAACTATTTTTTCGAGGACAGATATTTGAGTTCCCCGGTATACATTCTACAACAATTTGGGTACATGTTGCAAGTACTCAGCATGTGTACCAATACTTGTATCTATACACTGACACAGAGGAAATTCAGAGAAGAGCTGTGGAATGGAATGAAGTATGTGTTTACATTAAATGGCCATCTGTGTAGATAACGCCCGTGTCTAATGGAAAGTGGCGGAGTTTTGAAATAAAGCCGTTTTGCAATGAACAGGTTTGGCAAATATGTCATAAATTCAAACAATCATATGCCCGGTCATTCGGAAATTGCAGAATTGGCGGAAGATTGGTTGCTTCATACAGATCAGGTAGGTAGAAATACAAACGTTCAATGCTGCTGGTGTGATTGTCACTTTGGTTGAAGTATGTTCCAAACTATCACAGACACTCGACTGTCACAAGGGCAGGAATGGCTGCAGGACTTTCCGGGTTTTAGATGTTTCAAAATGGACAGGGTCGTGTCACAGAGTGTAAATTCAAGGATGGGAAACCAGGGATAGTATCGCAGCTGCAGAAAGGGAGAACAACATGCAGCGTTCGTTTGTTAGTAGACTGTGAGACAAATAGTGATACATGAGGTGATTGAACACCCCATCTGGAGTATACTATGCAGCCTTTCACCAGATTAAGAAAAACAACCACGCAACAGGAACAGAGAGGAACCGATCAGGAAATGGATCTTTGACGTGTGCCAAGTTATTGACACGGCAGCTGAAACTTACACAATATTCTTTGGCACTTCCCCAGGGTGAAATGTTTAGGTATGGCATAATTTCTCAGTTGTGTCCGGGAAGGATTCATGCCACTGTATGAACACAGGCGGGCTAGCTTAGAAGAGTTAGAAGGGAACTTGAGAACCCTTGGCGAGTTGCACTGTGAAGAACAGGAGGAGACTGGTGTGAGTGTGGGCAGATCGGAGGAAAACTTGTGTCTGGAGTCAAGCAGGCGGTGACTCTCCTCACTGGATGCATTGATGAGTTTGAACAGAGCGTAACAAGGCAGATATGGTCGAACATGCCGATGCTCAGAAAAAAGATGCGCGGGAAACTTGGAAAACATGATGATAGATGATTCCCGTATACCGTGCAGGTAATTTTGGAAGGCGAGCGAAATATTGCTGCACTTTTAGACAAGATATTTGTGTCTTCGCTGGCCATGGAAGTAGAACTAGAAGATTGGGGGATGGCAAATGTAAATTCTCTGTTGACGAAAGATAATAGGTAAACTCTTTCAAATTAGAGACCAGTGAATTTAATGTCAGTAGTGCGTCAAATATTGGAGAAGATTATTGTGGAGGGATTTTATGGGCCCTTGGAGAAACGTAGTTCATCTACGGAGAGTCAACATGGCTTTTTGAGGGGCATATTGCCCTTTATGAAACAGATTGAATTATTTGTAAAAGTGAAAAACAAACAGATGAATCAGAACAGTCGATGTGTATGTATTATTTTTGATAAGCGTTTGATCCGTTCCCAATAGTAGAAACATTCAGGAAGTCAGGAGGCATGGGATCTAGAGAAACCTGGATGCGTTGATTCCGAATTGGATGATGTAGTAGATAGAGTGAATTCTGGCTGGAAGACAGCGGGCACCCGTGTTCCGCAAGCAGGGTCGAAATTGTGGTAACAATTTATAACTATATTTGTACTCTGTAGCTATAGAGGGAAATAATCGATTCAATCTGACAACCCAGCGGCAGCTGGATAATTTTTGGAATTAGGGCTGAAGACGTAAGCAAATCGCTGAGGTATTGATTACACCGCCACGTTGTCTAAGTTGACCTGTAATTTACATATTACAGGACAGATGCTCCAATGTCTTCAAAACGTGGTTTCCAATGGAACCCCACAATTTAATAGAAGCGTTTCAAAGTGTTCAGCAGCAGCTTTTGCTGCTCATTGAAAGAACCAGCCTTCCAAAATGCCAATTCCAAATTCCCAAGTCAAGTACACACCAATTTATCCTAATGTCAATTTACCTCTGAATCGTGGTTTTATTGTATAACCATATAAGCATATAAATATTACATCACGCAAACAGGTCTTCTCGGCCCTTCTAGTCTGTGCCAAACGCTTACTCTCACCTAGTCCCACCGACCTGCACTCAGCCCATAACCCTCCATTCCTTTCCTGTCCATATGCCAAACCAATTTTACTTTAAATTACAATACCGAAACTGCCTCTACCACTTCTACTGGAAGCTCATTCCACACAGCTACAACTCTCTGAGAATGACGTTCCCTTTCGTGTTACCCCTAAACCTTTGCCCCCATCTCTCAAATCATGTCCTCTTGTTCGAATCTCCCCTAACCTCAACGGAAAAAGCCTATCCACTTCAACTCTATCTTTCCCCCTCATAATTTTAAATACCTCTCTCAAGTCCCCCCTCAATATTCTACGCTCCAAAGAATAAAGCCCTAACTTGATCAACCTTTCCCTGTAACTTAGGTGCCGAAACCCAGGTAACATCCTAGTAAATCTCCTCTGTACCCTCTCTATTTTGTTGACATCTTTCCTATAATTCGGTGACCAGAAGTGTACACAATACTCCATATTCGGCCTTACCAATGCCTTGCACAATTTTAACATTACTTCCCAAGTCTTATACTCAGTGCTCTGATTTATAAAGGCTAGCATACCAAAAGCTTTCTTCGCCACCCTATCCACATGAGATCCCACCTCCAGGATACTATGCACCATTATTCCTAGATCACTCTGTTCTACTGCATTCTTCAATGACCTGCCATTTACCGTGTATGTCCTATTTGGATTATTTCTAGCAAAATGTAGCACCTCACACTTATCATCACGAAACTCCATCTGCCATCTTTCAGCCCACTCTTCTAACTGGCCTAAATCTCTCTACAAGCTTTGAAAACCTACTTCATTATCCACAACGCCACCTACCTTAGTATTATCTGCTTACTTACTAATCCAATTTACCACCCCGTCATCCAGATCATTAATGCATATGGCAGACAACATTGGATCCAATACAGTTCCATGAGGCACAGCACTAGTCACCGGCCTCCAACCTGACAAACAGTTATCCACCACTACTCTCTGGCATCTTCCATCTAGCCACTGTTGAATCCATTTTACTAGTTCAATGTTAATACTTAACGATTATACCTTCCTAACTAACATTCCGTGCGAAGCCTTGTCAAAGGCCTTACTGAAGTCCATATAGACAACATCCACTGCTTTACCCTTGCCAACTTTCCTCGTAACCTCTTCAAAAAATTCAATAAGTTTTGTCAAACATGACCTTCCACGCACCAATCATTACTGACTATTCCTAATCAAACCCTGTCTATCCATATATTTATATATACCATTTCTAAGAATACTTTCCATTAATTTACCAACCACTGACGTCAAACTGACAGGCCTATAATTGCTAGGTTTGCTCTTAGACCCCTTTTTAAACAATGGAACCACCTGAGCAATACGTCGATTCTCCGGCACCATCGCCGGTTCTAATGACATTTGAAATATTTCCGTTAGAGTCCCTGCTATTTCTACACTAAACTCCCTCAAGGTACTAGGGAATATCCTGTCAGGATCCAGAGATTTATCCACTTTTATATTCCTTAAATTCCTGAGCACCTCTTTAATCGTAATAGATTCCATAACTTCCCGACTTGTTTTCCTTCCCTTACACAATTCAATATCCATCTCTTTAGTGAATATCGAAGAAAATGAATAGTTCAAAATTTCCGCCATTTCTTTCGGTTACGCACCTAGTTTTCCACTCTGATTCTCCAAAGGACCAATTTTAACCCTCACTATCCTTTTGCTATTAATATAACTGTAGAAACCCTTCGGATTTAGTTTCACTTTACTCGCCAAAGCAATCCCGTATCTTCTTTTAGCTTTCCTAATTTTTTTCTACGATTCGTTTTACCTCCTTTATATTCCTCGAGCACCTCATTTACTCCATGCTGTCTATATTTTTTGTAGAACTCCCTCTTTTTACGAACTAAGTTTCCGATATCCCTTGAAAACCATGGCTCTCTCAAACTTTTAACCTTTCTTTTCAACCTAACAGGAACATAAAGATTCTGTACCCTCAAATTTTCACCTTTAAATGACCTCCATTTCTCTATTACGTCCTTCCGATAAAACAAATTGTCATAATCCACTCCTTCTAAATGCTTTCTCATTTCCTCAAAGTTAGACTTTCTCCAGTCAAAAACCTCAATCCTGGGTCCAGTCCTATCCGATCTGCCGTTTTTCAACCCATTTTTTCCAGCTGGTCCAGATCCCGATTCATGCTCCGGTACTCTTCCTCGCTGTCAACTACACCCGTAATGTTTGTGACATCGGCAAATTTTCTGATACAGTTAACGACATTAATATCCTGATCATTGATATACATGACCAACAACAACGGATACAGCAACGATCCCTTGGGCACTCCACTCATGACAGGTCCCCAGTCAGAGAGACAACCATCCATTACCACACTCCAACTTCCCCAATGTACCCAGTGGCGAATCCAGTTTACTTCCTCATTGTGAGAGCCAAGCGACTGATCCTTCCCAAGCATCCTCCCACACGGAAACTTGACAAATTTCTTCAACAGCATTGCAGGTAACTACCTGTTAAAGATCTATAAGATTGATTAGACATGACCTACTACGCACTGGCCCATACTGACAATCGCTAATGATCCTGGTTGTACAGATACTTCCCTTCATACCCCATGACCAGCGTAGATTTAACACCGAGGATAATTCCTCATTACATAATACTTGGCGAGTCCCTTCCAAGCAAAGTTATCGAGATCATCCAGCGGTAGGTACTGAAATTTATGGCCTATTGTTTGTTTTTTTTTTAATTCTCCTGCACTTTATTATCGGACGCATTGAGAGTAGTCTGGAAAAGCAAGGCGTCATGGCTTTAAATGATTAATCGACTTACTTAACTGCAGCAAGATACGGTACGCTCGATCGAGCACAGAACATAGAATATTACAGCACAGTACACGAGGTTCTGAGAGGCTTTCAACTAATGTAAGTTCGATCTGTCACATCCCCCCTGCATCTGAATCAGAATCAAAGGTTTCAAAGGTACATTTAAAGAATCAGAACCAGATTTAATATCACAGACATACGGCATGAAATTGTTAACTTTACGGTAGCATTACAATGAAATACAGGATAAATAAATATAGAGAAAACAAAACTGAGATACAGGTGGCAGCGGGGAAAAAAGCTGTTCCTGAATCGCTGAGCCTGAGCTTTCAGGCTTCTGTATCTCCTTCCCGATGGTAACACTGTGTAGAGGGCACGTCCTGTTAGTGGGCAATGTTAATGATGGACGCCACTGTGATAAGATTCATGCCTTGTAACAATGAACAATGAGATACAGATAATCTGTATTTACCAACAAGTATATTTTATTATTTATACTAAAACCACGTAGATTTACACACTATCTCCTTTGCGCACCTACTGGAAACCCTGTCACTCCATGAACAGTCAATGAAGGGAAAAGGTATTACCCGGGAAAAGAGTTTACGCTGGTAAGACATTCCATAGAAACATAGAAAACATAGGGAATCTACAGCACAATACAGGGCCTACGGCTCACAAAGTTGTGCCGAACATGTCCCCACCTTAGAAATGACTAGGCTTACCTATATCCCTCTATTTATCTAAGCTCCATGTACCTATCCAATGGTCTCTTACGAAAACCCTATCGTATCCGCCTCCACCACTGTTGCCGGCAGTCTGTTCCAAGCCCTCACCACTCTCTGAGTTAAAAAAAAACATCTTACCTCTGACATCTCCTCTGTACCGGCTCCCCATAACCTTCAGCCTGTGTCGTCTTGTGGAAACCATTTCAGCCCTGGGAACAAGTCTCTGAAAATCCTCACGATCAATGCCTCTTATCATCTTCCATCCTCATGTTCCCGATCTCCACGTGTCCGTGTGATCCTACTTTTCGGCAATGGTTGGTCGCTGGCTGCTGGAGAGTTATCACCCCGGCATATCTGAAGCTGAGGAATCTTAGATTGTTCCTCATCAATTGAACCATTGGATCTCCAAACCATTGGTTCAAGATCACCTGACCTACCTGGATCACTTGGTTACTGATCATTGTGCAGAGCTACAACCAACATATTGTACGTGGCTCTGCCCAGCCCAGCGTTGTGTATTCGTCTCTTTACACCCTGACTGGGCCGAACCAGTTAAATGAGGCAACCCGGACAGAGTCTAACGAGACTGCAGATTGCTTCTTTGATATGTCTGGCATCTTACATAACAAGTAGCTGCTCCTCTGAGCATTGTCTCGGGTTTATTGCTCTGATTAGATTGTCTCTGGGTCAAGAATCAGTTCAGAGTCCGCACCCTTCACGTAACAAATGGCGACTTGTTTGAGAATGGTCTCAGGTTTAGCAGATCATTACCTGAAGCTCCCTGTGTCCACATTCAGTTCCTCTGATTAAATTATTCCAGTGCAAGAATCAGTTCATAGTCCAGAAAATGGGGGGAAACAGAGAAAACTGGTTTGACTGCTTTCCTGTCCTTGATCAGTCTGTAGTTTCTACTGGCCAACAGTGTTTAATGAGCCATGCAATCTGACACGACTGTATCTTTCTCGGGTCTGCTGTCGTCTGAATGCACCAGGGCGGATGATGGAGGTTTGGCGGAGATGCCGAGTGCTGTAGGGGTCGAAGGGGTTTACAGAAATGCGGTGTGATGTAGTGGTTGGAACGGTTTTGTTACGTACCCCGTAACGGGTTAAAATAACCAGCAGAAATGGAATACACCTGGAGTCTGGTATTGCTACAAACAAAACACTATTCATTAGTATCTACGTAATGTAATGGTATAAAATCAGATACATCAGACAGGTTTGCAGAGTTTATACGTTTAAGTGTGTAAATATGAAACCTCAATCTTCTTCAAACTTAGGAGGTAAATGATACAGTCTTAAGATGGCATGACGTCAGTTTAGCTTTTGACATTAAGTTAAGTAGAACTGAGGAGAGAGAGAGAGAGGTGATTTGTTTCCCAAGTAAGCCGATGCCGTCGATCTTTCCGTTGTCCTCCGAAGTCCTGTTAATGTCACCGACTGTGACCACACAAAAGGGTATCGTCTTCACGCGGTAAAGCTATCAACCCAGTCAAGGGTTAAACACACCGATTTCATTCCACCAGTCTCCCAGTTTCCACACTGCGAGAAAAATCTACCTTTTCGTAGGCACTGAAAGCTCACCTGGTGTCTATTCCTTCTGTAGTTCTGTCCGTGTCTTCTGTGTATCCGTGTGTTTTCCTGGAAAGCCAGTTGACCTTGTACATATCCCAAAGATGATAAAAGTCAGTTGCCCTTTATATAGCTCCGCCCCTCCGTAAACATGGAGACTCACGAGCTGTTCGGTGCTGGCTCTCTCTGAATCAGTGTAGCCCACTCTCTCTCTCTCTCTTTTTCAAGCTACTTTCCGTATTGAATAATGTAGAGGATCTCGTCACAACTCTCTCCTGTTGGGAAAAAACTTGGTTGAAGGAGCAAAATTTTTGTCTAACTGTAGATCACAGAATATAAAACAATACATATCTGATTAACATGTAGCAGACTACGGAAGCGTGTAAAAATGTTAGCTTCGATTTCATTCTTAACCTTAACATCCACACAATCAATCCGCCATGTTGTTGTCTTTACCTTTCACATACTTTTTTACAAAACCAAATTCCTGAAAAACCAAATCCTGGTATCTTCAAAATGGTGTTTGATCACACATTTTATCTTTTACACTTCACCACAGAACAATGAACCATCACGTGATCAGCTCCAAAAGGGCTTTCAAGGACGGCCTGAACGTTGTCCTGCACAAGTGCTAACTCCTCACTCATGTTTTCTAAACTAAGCCCATTCGCTGAACTTTCAAAGAAGTCCTTTGTTCCAAGCAAGTCATTAATTCTATATCCAAGACCTTCAGTTCTATATGTTTCCATAAGAACACCTGCAGATGTACTCCCTTGCTCCAAGCAACACTACCCTTTGTTTTGAGAAGTCTCCGAACCCTGTCACTCCATTTCGCAAACCTGAACAACATCACCAAGTTTTTTTAAATATCTTTAAATTCCAAAATATAGTTAAGCAATTCAACGTGTACTGTCTCAGCATCTGTGAGAGCTACTTCTGTCAGCAAGGTCAATGATATTGAAACCAAAGCAGACTTCACAGGTACTTTATTCAAAAGTCCAGAGACAGCACCCTTCTCAATATTTTCAATAACATTCACCTCACCAGTTTTCATCTCATCGCCAAATTTTAAAACACTGTCTAACTCAAGTGATTGAGATTCCTCAATTTCCGCTGGACCAAGTTTAACCCATTATTCACTGAACCAAGACTATCTGACACAAAAAGGACTGCATTCCTTTTCAACCGAGTCAGGCACCTCAGACCTTAACTGAGTTTCAACTCGAGGTTCAGTACCCTGTGATTTCGCATGTGCTTCGACAACCAGAACACAGGCAATCGGACCAGCTTCCACTTCTACGTTTTCATTACTAATCCCAATTTCAAATTCAAGTTCACCCTGATTATCCCAGCTACTCTCTTGGAGGCTTTCATTCAGGACAAAACATAACCTCATGGGTTAAAAGATACTCATCTGCTGACTTAGTATACCCTGAAGGGGTCTCAGCCACTTTCTCATTCTCCCTATTTAAATTTTTAACCGAAACTGAACCTCGACCTCAGTTTACTCTTTACTTTCAGCAACATTCCCCACACATCCTCTTCAAACGTTCACTTGGATATAAAAGGCTCCGCTATTAACGCCCGTGTTATCGACTTCATCATTCTAGTGGTCACCTTAAGCTTTAAGTTATGAGTAATTCCCAACAGCACATCCCTCTTAACATCATTTAATGCTTCATGAGATGATCCCATCGAAGCCGACCAACCTCACTCTCCATTGCTGCAGTATTTCCACTCAAAAAAAAAGAATCAGAATGAATATACCCCTATAGGATCAACCAATAATCACTCAATTAAGCCCCCAACAAATTTAGAATGACTCCCTAATAAATTGACGTATACCGGACAAGCCCCCAATTATTTACGTACCCCGTAACGTGCTAAAAGAATCATCAGAAATTGAACACACTGGAGTCTGGTACTAGAACATAGAACATAGAATAGTACATCACAGTACAATCCATTCGGCCCACAATGTTGTGCCGACCCATAAACCCTGCCTCCCAACTGAAATTCCTTCATATACCTTTCCAGTTGTCTCTTAAATTTGACTAGTGTATCTGCCTTCACCACTGACTCAGGCAGTGCATTCCACGTACTAACCTCTCTCTGGGCTAAAAACCTTCCTCTAATATCTTCTCGTCCCTTATCTTAAAGCCATGTCCTGTTTAATTGTGCAACTGTGCCCTGGGGAAAAGACATTGGCTGTCCACTCTATTTATTCCTCTTAATATCTTGTATAGTTCTATTACGTCTCCACTCATCCTCCTTCTCTCCAAAGTGTAAAACACTAACTCCCTTAATCTATGATAATAGCGCATACTCTCTAAACCAGGCAGCAACCTGGCAAATATCCTCTGTACCCTTTCCAACGCTTCCACATCCTTCCTATAGTGAGGCAACCAGAACTGGACACGGTACTCCAGATCCCTCTGCTCCCCTACACTACTAATTTTCCTGATATTTATTTTGTACTCTGCCTTGGAGGTTGTCCTTCCAAAGTGTGCCACCTCACACCTCTCCGGGTTGAACTCCATCTGACACTTCTTAGCCCACTTCTGCAACCGATCAAAGTCTCTCTGAAATCTGCTACATTCAAAACACTATTTATTAGTATCTACGTAACTTAGTAATATAAAACTAGATAGATCAAACAGGTTAGCAAAGTTTATGGATATTTAAATGTGTAAATATAAAACCCCAAACTTCTTCAAGCTTAGGTGGTAAATGATACAGTCTTACAATGGTATAGGAATGACGTCAGTTCAGTTCCTGATATTAAGATGAATAGAACTGAGGAAATACAGAGAGAGAAGTCATTTATTTTCCAAGTAAGCCGATGCCGTCGATCTTTCCGTTGTCCTCCGAAGTTTTGTTAAAGTTACCGACTGTGACACACAACGGTGAAGCTATCAACCCAGGCAAGGGTTAAACATCCTTATGACCTTCCACCAGTCACCCCTTTTCGAGCAAAACCCATCCTTTCGTTGGCACTGAAAGCTCATCCGATTTCTACTTCTTCCGTATTTCTGTTTGTGTCTTCCGAGTGTCTGTGCGTCTATCTGAAAAGCCAGCTGATCTTGTATATATCCCAAACATACTGAATGCCAACTGTCAATTATATAGCTCCGCCCTTCCGTAGCCAATGCGACTCACGGGCTGTTCGGTGCTGACTCTCTCTCTCTTTGAATCGGCGTACACCAACTCTCTCTTTTTAAAGGCACATTGCACAGTGAATTCTCCTCAGGATCTCGTCACAGTTTTTACAGATAGCGAGAGGTGTCAGAACACTTATCCGGCAATGTGGAAATGTAGTTTACTTGTAGTAGCAAACTGGCACATTTGTCTGTAACAAAATGAAACCAGCATCGTGTCGGAGTGTGTTGCAACATTACGCTGAGTGAACCTGAGTCCCTGACTGCAGACCGCAGTCCCCACACTGTATTTCATCTGCCACTTCATTGTGTGTTCTTCAAACCGGTCTGAGTCCTTCTACAGACACCCACTTTGCTCTAAGCTGCCTATCCGGCACCTACCTTCGTAGCAACTACAAAGTCGGTCACCAAGCCATCAACTCTGTCATCCAAATCGTCGATTTTAACATGAACAGAAGCAATTTCATTACCGACTCCAGAGGAACGCGATTGGTTACCGGTAGCAAACAGAATAGGCACTCATTGTGCTAACAGTTTCTCTCATGCCGGTAAACCCCAATCTTCGATACGTGCCCGTATCCTTCCTGTAATACCATGAGATGTGATCTTGTTTGGCAGCCTCATGTTGCTGCAAGTCGTTAAAACCATCTGAAAATCCAGGAGAAAAACATCCACTGCCTCTCCTTTTTCTATTCTGCTTGTTATTTTGTCAAACAATTCTAAGAGATTTGTCAGGCAATATATACCCTGAATAAAACCATGCTGAATTTGGTCAGAATAACTGTTCTAAAATTTCCTTTCTTCTGCCTCCCTTCCTTCTTAAAGAGTGGGGTGACATTTGCAACTTCCTAGTTCAGCAGAAACATTCCAAAATCGAGACACTCTTGAAAGATCATTACTCATTCTTTAAGAGAAGCACGTGGGGGAAGGTCTTCACTCAGCGGTGGGAAGGTGAAATGTGCTGCCAGAGCAAGTGGCAGAGTCGATATTCAACATTTCAGAGAAGTTTGAATGGGTATACGGATGGGAGGGAATGGATGACTATGGTCCCGCTAGATGATGCTGGAATTAGGCAGATTAATGGCTTGGCACAGACTAGAATGGCCGGATGGCATTCCCTGCGTTGTAATGTTCCATGACTCTAATGCCTTCACAAACTCCACAAACTCTTCAACTACCTCTTTCTGAACACTGCGGTGTACCTAATCTGGTCCAGGATTCTTATCTACATCTAGGCGTTCCAGCTTCTCATTAGTAATGGCATTTATACTCACTTCTGTCCCCGAAGCTCTTGAATTATCGGCTTTGTTGAAAAGGAGGTGATAAGTCAGAGTAAGAAGTGTAGTGGGCAGGGGAGGAAGGATAACAAGGAGGTACTTCATCCCCGAAACTAGTAGATGGAAAGGGGTGTTAATTAAAAAAACCTCCTCAGGATATGTTTCTCTTAACTAAACGAGAATTGAGCACTGCATGCCGGCATGTGTAAAAGTAAAACAAAATACAGACCACTAAACTCCAATGAGAGCACAATCCAGAAACATGAAGAAATGGTCACTGTGGAAGATCAAGTGAACCACTCTTGTCCGCCCATTGAAGACATCCCAGCAACTTGAGCACACTATTTCCTGGCAAACTGAGAAATGAGTGTGTTTCGCGATGGCTCTACCTCGTTATACCAGCTCGAGCTGAGAAACAAGGAAAATATAGTAATAATTATTATAGGTTTACAAACCTTGTATAGAGAGTCGCCCACTCCTTCATCATTAAAGGTAGAAGAATTAATTAAATAAATAGTAGATCTATATTTTAAAGAAAAAGACATGAACTTTAGACAGGGTCAGTGCAGTGCAAAATTATGAACGTTGTAATAGAGTTAGCAATGTATGAACCAGATCAGCCAGATACAATGCAACTGCCAGACGGATATTAAACTTAAAACCAAAAGACGTGGGAGCAGAGTTATGTTATCGAGTTTATTCCGTCATTTCATCATGGCTGATCCAACTTTCCTCCTAGACCCAAACTCCGGCTTTCTCCCTCTATCCCTTCATGTCCAGACAAGTCAAGAATCTATCAACATCTGTCTTCAATAAGCACAAAGTCTTGGCCTCCAGTCTGCCTGTGGCAACAAATTCCACAGATTCACCACACTCTGGCTAAACTCATCAACGTTGCAAATGGACGACATGCTTTTCAGAAAATGTCTCCTCTGGTCCGAGACTCTCCCACCCATAGGACACAGCCGCTCCACATCCAGCCCATCGGGGACACTCGATAGGTTTAAATTGTAATACCCATCAAAATCTCTTTATATGACAAGGTATTCAATCCTGGAATCATTTTCATAAACCTGTTAATCTCACTCAAGTGTTAACCCATCCTTTCTAAGAAAAGGGGCCTAAGACAGCTTATAATCTCTAAGTGAGCTGTTGTGCATTTTTCACCACACAGCCAGTATGTACAGGCCACGTGAGGTCCTCGGTGATGTGGATGCCGAGGAACTTAAAGCTGTTTACCCTCTCAACCCCAGATCCATTGATGTCAATAGGGGTTAGCCCGTCTCCATTGCTCCTGTAATCAACAGCCAGACCCTTTTGTTTTTGCGACATTGAGGGAGAGGTTGTTTACTTGACGTCACTGTGTCAGAGAGATAACTTCTTCCCTGCAGGCCACTTCGTTATTTTTTGAGATTAGTCCAATCAATATACTATCGTCGGCAACTGTAATTAACAGATTGGAGCTGTAGGTGTCGATACAATCATGGGTATGCAGGGAGTAAGGGAGGGGACTCTGTACATGGCCCTGAGCTGCTCCTGTGTTGAAAGTCAGAGGGGTGGAGGTGAGGGAGCCCATTCCTACAACCTGCTGGCGATCTGAGAGGTCAAGGTCGAGATCTCTGAGCTTCCTGTCGGGCCTGGGGGGAATTATGTTGTTGAATACTGAACTGTAGTCCAAGAATAGCATTCTCACATTAGCATTCTTCTTCTCCAGATGTGTCAGGACGGTGCGTAGAGCTGTGTCTATTGCGCCGCCTGTCGATCGGTTGTGTCTGTATGGAAATCATAAGGGGTCCAGCACCCTCCTTTCGAAAAAGGGTTACATACATTAATTACACAAGCCGGCGTCAGTCACCAAGTAATCTCAATGCCCCGCTGTGTCCCCACAACCTCGTGTCATTCCCCGTATCCATCACATTGCCACACTCCTCTGCCCACTGCCCCTTGTCAGGGTTCAAGTTAATCACTCTGCCCGCTCTCGTCCCACAGCTCTGTGCCATTTCCCGAGGTAATTAACTGTGTAAGTGGAATTATGAAGATATTAGGCTGGAACATCAAATCATAGATCAGGAACGGATATGTCTTGGAAAATGCACATCGGAAATGTGAATATAGTCTGCACATACACGTGGTTCTGGAGAGGTTTGCCCCATTTAGACAGGGAAAGGACGGTAGGGTGAAGGGACCATGGTTGACAAGAGATCCGAAACATCTGGTCGAGAGGAAGAAAGAAGCTTCAGGAAGCTGACCTCAGGATTAGAAAACAAGGATCAGACATGACTGTAGATTTAAAATGTAGCCGGGGACAAACTGAAGAATGGAATTAGGATCACTGGAAATGTCTACAGAAGGTCTGCAGTGGCTTTCATGAAAACCCCAAGCCATTCTAATGTTACGAACCCCGTAACTGGGTCACTTACCAGCAAAGATAGAGAGGTCCGTAAAAGTCTGATGGTACTATTTTTAACAGTATTTATTGATAAAGGGGCACAAAAATAAGATCAATGCAAACATACAGATAATATACGTCGTCAATACTGAATCTAAAAGCGCGGGTATAATAATAATCAATAAGAAATAGCTCTATCGTTGTCTAGGGGATAATGTATTGTCCGATGAAAATATAAAAGTCACTGTTAGTTCGTTCAAGATGCAGCGTTTTGGGGATTGAGAGAGAGAAGGGTTAAACTTGCCCAGTCCTTTTATGATGTCAATCCTTCGAGTCTTTTGGGAGTTGGTTTCCCCGTTGTTAGCCAAAATCTGTTTTTCCGTGGTAAAGGCCACCGGTTCCCGGCAAATGGAACCGAACGCTCGTGGACTCCTCCCAATGGCTTCCGCTAGTACGGGATCGCTAGCGTTTCTTCTGGTGCGTCTGCGGGGCTGTTCCCCTGAGATCCTGACTCACAGGGTCTCAGATGTCAATCAGGTTGGGGTGAGGCAATCCCTCCCTCAACCAGCCCACTTTGCCTGAGGACTTCCACGTAGCACAGTATTGCAATACACAAGTTCGTCTTCAAGAGACAATGGCCGTTTCCCGTAGCTTTACATCGCCGGGAAACGAGACATTCCGCACTTCTCCCTCTCTCATTTCCTCGGTCTCCTGACCCAAATGAATAGTGATCCTGCGATTCTCACAAAGGAGGAGGCTACCCCGCACCGTTCGGCCCCTCAAAGCTGTGGTACATTCATAACACTAGATATATGTGAAGAAAAAGATGACTGGAATGAGTGTAGGACCGGTCGGGGATAGAACATGAACCAAGCACCTGAGTCGCGGGAAGAAAGGAAGGTCCTGAATGAAGACTTTAGTTCAGAATTCACCAATGAGAGGGATACTTGTGAGGAGGGCGTTAAACAGGCCTATGTGCGACAACATACCGAGGTTAAGAGAGATGATGTACTAGAACACTTGAAAAAAAATACAGTAGGTTAAATACGTCTTCTTGCGTGGTCGGGAGAAAACCTGAGTGACTGCGTGAAGCGGTGATTCCTAACTCAGTGATGGGCAAATTATCAGAGAACTTTCTTAGAAACAGGATTTACGAGAATTTGGAGAATCATTACCTAATTTGGGCGAGTCAGTATGGCTTTGTGAGGGGCAGATCATGTCTCACGATCCTGGTTCAATTTATGAGGATGTGACGGTTATACTTACGGTTAACCATGGCAGGACCTTTCAGATGATTTGGTATCCGGGGAAAGTTGGCTTGTGGATTCAGGACTGACGCCCCGGAAGGCAGAGGATAGTTGTGGATGGAGCGTTTTCTCCCCGGATGCTGGTGTCAGTGGTGTCCTCTGAGATCTGTTCTGAGACCCCAGGATATTTGTGCTTTAAAATGATGTGAATAAATAAGTGTAAGGGTGGTTTATTGTATTTGCAATGATGTGGAGTTTGGTGGAATTAGGGATAGTATAGAAGGTAGTCAGAGTTAACAACAGGATAGTGACAGGACGCAGAGCAGCGCTGAGAAGTTACAGATGGAGTTCAACCCGGAATGTTACGGAGTGATTCATGTTGGAAGGATGAATTTGAAGGCAGAGGTGATACTTTCCCGAGTCAACCGAGGGCCGCACATTAGTAAGAGTTCCACAATGGAAACAGAGTGGTGAGACTCTCTCCAATAAGCCGAGGCCCGGTCATCGGTACGAGAACCACAATCGGCACGGAGCGGTGCACATCAGGAGCAGAAGGAAGTGTGATTGACAGGTGAGCTTGAACACATCCGCTGTTCTGCACATACTCATAGAGACGCTCGAAAGGCAATATACCGGACAGAAAATCACGAGGAAAAAAATACAACTTCGTGGCAAATGACACAACAGCCTGAGAACCTGCTGATCGATCATAAATTCTGCTTACTACATTTGTTCAAACAGAGAATGGATGGAGAAATAGTGGTAGAATTGTGGCAGGTCTGAGAATATCTTTAAAGTTAAACAGACTGCAATGCACGTCACGGATATGGGGCGTCAACTCCTTCACTGGCAGAGGTCAAGTTCCTGTTAAACGGCCCGTGTGTGCGCTGGAAAATATTGCTCTTCAAACTGTCCACAGCCCTCGCTAATATACCGAATACACGCTCCCTTTTTGATCACAGGTCTCTGGAATATCGACGTGGATCTTTTAAAATGTTTGGTGGAATTTGTGCAGTGTAATTTATTGTAACACATGTCAGCTGTCACTGTGATTTCATCACTCAATCCGCCCGGAATGACTGTAACGAACGAAAGAAAAGAATGAACGAATGTTTCCCTTTAATAAAGAAGTGTTCTCCATTTCACCAGTCAGAACAAACTCCTTCTCACAATTTCAGAAGCGAATGTGCTCCGTCAAATATTCCAAATAATTCGAATTCAAGCTGAATGCCTGATTTGAAAGCAAAAATGACAAAATATATCTGTTCATTTAAATAGCTGAAGCCAGATATCATAGAAAATAACATGGGGAAAAAAAGCACATCATATTTTGTTTTAAATGATTTACATTGCAAAATCCCATGAAGTGTCAAATTCACGACACGGGGATTAAGTGAGTACAAATGGCTAAACGTTTGAGCATTTGGTTGTTACTAATGTCCCTGACGTGATAACCACGCTAATTGCCTCAGTAGAGTTGCTCTCTCCTCAATAAAAGTCTGCTAAACCGATCACCAGTCCATCTGAGCAGCTGAACCGTTCCGTACAACTGAACAGCTGCTGCTGACGGAATATGGGATATCCAGCTATTTACTACATCGCGGCCATTTTCTATCCCACCCTTGTAGCGGTTGGTGTCCCCGGTAAGATGCCGGAGCTGGTCACTGTATGTATGGTGCCGTCGTTAATCTGCTGCGGTATCCGCACTGTTACTAAGCACAGATGCTACCATCGGCTAAAACGTGTTTTCAGCATGGAGGATTTAGGCATCTAATAGTTCTATTTTCATTTTTCATATTTCGATCGCAGTGTTTTCTTCTTTTCTCAAATTGAGCTGGTGTCGATATTGTCGTTGTTTCATAATTTGATCGTAGTGATTTTTCTTTTACCAATTATGTTCGTGCTGATGTAGAGATTGTTTCATAATTTCTCCTCACTAGGCTTTCTGAAGTGATGTTGGTCTCTGCTTTTCTAATTCCTAGTCTCTATCAGTGCAGACACTCCGACATTATAACAACGTGGCAGCTTATGTAAGTGACGGTCCAGTCTATTTACGACACGTAAGTCTGTGCTTCTGTAAGTCAGTAGATGAGAACTCGTGCTTCATATCTCTACGATGCCACTTTGACACCGCTACAAATAATCCCGTCTGTTCTTTCACCTCTAATAATGGAAATGGTGTTGTTTACAGGAGCGATCGACTGCTCACCGGTCCGTGAGTCGTGGAACTCGGATGCCTCGCTCTGAACTGTGGGAAGGTCGCCAATCCACTGACACTCACATCCGTCATTGTCCTCCAGCCGGAGTGCAACGACCGAGACCGCACACACTGGATTTCCCACTTTCCACTTCCAAACAGACCATAGCCTGCATAGCATCGGTAAAATGGGGGCATTCAGGGAACTGACCATATTTCTATTTTCTTTCCAAATTTCTTGCAGTTAATTTAACGGCGATTGTGATCCTTTCTCGGGGGAAATGCGGACTCTCCAAATGCATCACCCGCTACCTGGTTGGAATGACAACAGCGGATCTGATGGTGGTTATCGTTGTTGCTTTAGTGGAACAGACCAACAATATCCACATTTATTCCAGATCCCTGCTCATCACTCCTGTATGCGCTCTGACACTTGTATTTCGAGTTGTAACGTCGGACTGTTCTGTCTGGTTTACGGTCAGTTTTACCTTCGATCGCTTCATCGCAATATGTTGCCGAAAGTTGCGGGAGCGATACTGCACCGAGAGAACAGCAACGATGGTTATCGTGACCGTGCTTATAGTGAGTTGCGGGAGATGTGTCCCGTATTACTTTGCCATTGAACCTTACGTCATCATTGACAACACGCCGTGGCGGTGCACCACCACATCTGAATACGCTACTTTACCCGTGTGGAGAGGATACCAATTACTGGACAGTATTTCAACACCATTTCTACCAATCGGATTAATCCTGGTGTTTAACGGGTTAACCGTAAGGTATATCGTTGTGGCAAATAGAATCCGCAGAAAGCTTCGGCACAGCAGCGACAATCAGAAAGATGCCGAGGTGGAAAAACGCAGAAAATCGATGATTTTGCTCTTTTCTATTTCAGCTAATTTCATATTATTGTGGATGCCCTATGTAGCCCATTCCCTGAAATGGCAAGCACAAAACTATTTTTACGAGGACAGATATTTGAGTTCCCCGGTATACATCCTACAAAAATTTAGGTTCATGTTGCAAACACTCAGCATGTGCACCAATACTTGTATCTATACACTGACACAGAGGAAATTCAGAGAAGAGCTGAGGAATGGAATGAAGTATGTGTTTACATTAAATGGCCATCTTTGTAGATAATGCCCGTGTCTTATGACAATTCAGCGGAGTTTTCAAATAAAGCCGTTTTACAATGAACAGGTGTGGCAAATATGACATAAACTCAAACAATCATGTGCCTGGACGCTGGGACATTGCAGAATTGACGGAAGGATGCCCACATCATAAGTACAGGTTGGTAGCAATACAAGCGCTCATTGCTGATGGTGTGAATATTACACTGTTTGAAGTATGTTCTAAGCTATCACAGACACTCGACTGTTACAGGGGCAGGGATGGTTTCTGGGCTTTCCGCGTTTTAGATGTTTCAAAATGGACAGGGTCCTGTAACATAATGTAAACGGAGTGCAATGGCTAACCAGGGATAGTATCGCAACTGCAGAAAGGGAGGACAATGTGGAGCGTTCGTTTGTTAATAAAATGTGAGACGAACACAGAAACGTTTGGAGTATTCTGTACAGCAGCCCTCTATCAAAGTAACTGCAACGGGAACAGTGAGGAACCGATCGTGAAGCGGGACTTGGACATTTTCCAGGTTACTTACATGAGTAACTGAAACATTCATAATGTTCTTTGGCATCTCCCCAGCGTAAAAGTTTTAATTATGGCATAATTTCTTGGTAGTGTCCAAGAAGGATTCATGTCACTATATGTTGACAAGCGCAGTCCGTACCGGATCTAATATTAGAAAAGGAAATGGGACAGCTGACAGATCTCTCCGAGGGTCAGCATTTCAGAACGACAGGACAGAACTCTCCTCCATTTACCTTGCCCAGGGATAGGACCAGAGAGTATGGAGTGTGTTTAATTGGGGGTCTGCGAATTATGGTGCTGCCTGGCGGGAACTTAGGAAGATACATCGGAAAATGATGCACTCGGGGTATTGCGCAGCAGGTATGTGGGGATTGCTTAGGGAGCAGTTACACGGGGTTCAGTATAGGCTTGTCTCAGTGGCGCAGGGAAAGGATGACAGTGTAAAGTAACCCTGGGAGACAAGAAAGTTGGAACAATACGTCAAGAGGAAGAAAGAACGATGATTACAGAACAGAAAGAAAGGATCAGGTAAGGCTATAGCGAGTCACAATGTAGACAGCAAGGAATATAACAATGGACTTAAAGGAGTGATAGGGGGATTTTGAAGTCCTTAACGAGTTGCACTGTGAAGAGCAGGAGGACACTGGGGAGAGTGTGAGCAAATCAGAGGTAAAAGAGGAAAACTTGTGTCTGGAGACCAAGGAAGCAGTGAAGATCCTTACTGAATGCATTGATCAATGTGCCCACTACTTAATAAGGCAGATATGCTCCGTATGCCGACGCTGAGAAAGAGGATGCGCTGGAAACTTGGGAAAACATTATTGAAGATGATTCCCCGGTGCCGGAAAAGTTACAGTCCAGCCAATTTTGGAAAGCGATCTCCGATATTGTTGAGCTTTTGGACAGGATATTTGTGTTTTCGGATTGAGGATTGGAGCGTGAAAAATGTTATTCATTTGTTGATGAAAAATAACAAGGATTCTTCTTGGAATTATAGACCAGGGAGTCTTACATCAGTAGTGGGTAAACTACTGGAGACGATTATTAAAGAGGGAATTACTGAGTATTTGGAGAAACGTAGTCTGGCTACGGAGAGAAAGCATGGCATGCTGTCATTAATGAGCCAGATTGATTTAATTGAAAAAGTGAAAAAAAAACACTAACGGAAGAGCCAGGACAGTCGATGTAGGTGTATTAATTATGGTCTGGCGTTTAGTCAGTTCCACATAGTGGACTCATTCAGAAAGTCAGGAGGCCTGGGATCGAGGGAAACCTGGCTGCGTTGATTCAGAATTGGCTTCTTGACAGAAGGCAAATGATGTCGCAGACAGAGTGAATTCTGACTGGAAGACAAATGGCAGCCGTGTTCCGCATGGAGAGTCGAAAGTTCGGTACAATTTACAACTCTATTGCGAGTCTGCAGTTACAGTGCTCCGAGAAATAGGGCTGAGTAATTAATCTTTTTAATCTGACCACACAGCGGCACCCGGATAATTAATGGAATTAAGGCTGATGACGTAGGCAAATGGCTGAGCTATTGACTGCACCTCTGAATCGTGGTTTTATCGTATCGAGTGTAGATACGCTCATATTTCGATCGATTTAACCCTGAATCCACATGGCCGGTGAGGAATCCGTGTCTCCCTCTGAAATCAATAATAAATGTAACATACAAAACTACACAAACTGAAAACGCAGCGAGAGCGGAGCAAATATCTGGGCTCACGCTCGCCTTCCTTCAAAAGCATCGCAGGCAATTGGAGAATACAGAATAACCAATTTCAAAAGCTTCCATCTTCTTATGCTGTAACCATCCATTAACTCAGTCTCCATGCTTTCGTGTGTGCAAGGAGAGAGGGATAAAACAGTATCAACGACTTTCCAGATCGGTCGGTGCTGTGAGACATTAAAGCTCTAACCCAGATATACAGTCAGACATCCATAGGGAACCACTGCACAGAAGCAGGGTCTTCAGTTCGTCCAGTCAGTGAGGAAATATTTAAACTGCCTACTCCCATCGACCTCACCCGGACAGTGGCATACCATATCCCTCTTACCCGTGTACTTCTCCAATCATCTCTTAAACGTTGAAATCGGAATCTCAATTAGCACTTGTGTTGTCAGCATGGTCTACACTCTGACCACCCTCTGGGTGAAGAAGTTTCCCCTCATGTTTCCCTTAAGTATTCCACATTTCACTCTTCACCCAATATCTGCAATTGTATTCTCACTCAACATCAGTGGAGAAAGCCCGCTTGCATTTACACTCTCCATACGCCTTATAATGTTGTCTACCTCTGTCTAATCTCCTCTCAGTCTTCTACCCGATCGGTAATAAAATGCTGATCTATTTAATCTTTCCTTTTAATTAAAAACATTCAGTCCCGGCAATAGCTGTGTAATTCTTTTTCTGCATTCTTTCAGTCTTATTTGCATCTTTCCTGCAGATAGCTGAGCACAACCGCACACAATATTTTAAATTGGGCCCCAATAAAACCTTAAACCACAGCAACGTAACACCCGAACTCCTGTACTCAGTACTTTACTCTAAGAAGGCTAACGTGCGAAAAGCTGTTCTTACGACCCTGTCTAACTGCGCCGCAACTTACATTGAATTATGGATCTGCATTCCCAGATTCTTTTCTTCTATCGTACTCCTCAGTGCCTTATTTCTTGTTGGGTCAGACCAGCCCTGGCTGGCCCTCTCAAATGCAATATCTGACTCTTGTCTGCGTTTAAATCTGAGTTGACAATTTTGAACACATTTTTTCCAGCTGGTCCAGATCCCGTTTCATGCTCCGGTACTCTTCCTAGTTGTCAGCTACACCCGTAATGTTGTTGTCATCGGCAAATTTGCTGTTCCAGTTAACAACATCATTATCCAGATCATTGATAAAGATGAAAAACAACAACGGACGCAACAACGATCCCTGCGGCACTCCTCTCGTCACAGGTCCCCAGTCGGAGAGACAACCATCCATTACCACACTCTAGCTTCCCCAACGTACCAAATGGCGAATCCAATTGACTTCCTCATTGTGAAAGCCAAGCGTCTGATCCTTCCCGAGCATCCTCTCACACGGAAACCTGACAAGGATTTAGGAATTTTTAGATTTGTTTATAAATCCAAAGATCCACGATGGCACTGGCGACTCACGCGACGCATTGCCAACCGCTCGCAAAATGTCTGGATGTATTTCTGCTGAAACACTGTCGCTGCAATGTGAAACCCCTAATTTCCCTTTAAGAAACGTACTGTTGATCTGTCTAAATTACTCAGCAGTTTAACGAGCAGTTGAAGGACCAGATGGACTTGACTCTCGGGAATGCAGGTGCTGCACCTTTCATCGGTCAGCGAAGGTCCCCTGCCCGGCATCTTCTTAGCCAAAGGCCAATGACTTGAAAACAAGATACATAACGTAAGCGCAACATTGCAGTTTCGGAGGGAGATGAGGGGCTGCTGTTCTCCCTGTTTCATGGAGATATGGCTCAGTTCGGTGGATCAGCCGGAAGGCTTCTCGATCCACCGTTCGAAGAAGATAAGAAGGTATTGTGGTGCGAGGGGCGGGGGGAGTGGTAGGTCAGTGCGGTATCGTTTCATGATAAACTCTTCATACTCTCCGTACATAGCGGTCTTGCCGCACCCTTGTTCCCCCAATCACAACACCCAATGATTGAGTTCTGTCGGTGCTGCTCACCGAGAGGTTCTCCTCATTGATCCGGACGGCACTTCACACACCGCCGGAGCAGATGTTAAGCAAGCAAACCATGTACTGAATACCGCGATCGGCAAACAAGGAACTGCCTACCCTGAGGACTTTCAAATCATTGCGGGGATTTCCATTAGGCTTATTTGATGAAATCTAGGCTTATTTGTCATCAGCACATCATCCTGATTACCAGCGGCTCCCGCACACTTGAACACTGTTAGAGCACGATCAGGAAAGCCTACCATTCCACCCACAGACCATATTTCAGGCATTCTGAACGTCTGGTTTTCTTCCTCCTACTTCCACCCAGGCGGAGGGTGAGGAACAAGACTCCAGATGTATCGGCAACAATGTCGCGGGAATCGGAGGGCCGACTACTGAGTTGGTTTGAGGCGATGGACAGAAACAAAAATGACCCAGGGCTCATAAGAGAATCTGAATGTTACCATCTTTATAAAGACACTGGAGAGCGAGTGTTTCCGACTGACTCATACAGTCCAGAGTGTTCCTTAACCTGAAGTACTGGGTGAACAAGAGATATGCAAAGTGCTGAGCAGTAGATTCGAGACAATATTTATCACATTCATTCATTATTATTATTTATCCATTGATTTTGTTTCGTATTTTTTGATTTGATAGCGAATATTGCTGTGATGCAGCGCATCATCAGCTTCCCTGGTGGTCTAGTGGTTAGGATTCGGCGCTTTCACCGCCGCGGCCCGGGTTCGATTCCCGGTCAGGGAATAAAAAATATTTCCTGCTGTAAATTAATGTGTTGAATTTAAATTATTTTGTGCATTCATCGCTTCCACAGCAACAACATTCCTGTCTGTGCTCAACCTCCATCGGCCTGATTCAACAGCATAAGACCACAAAATATAGAAGCAGAATTCGGCAGTTTGGCCCATCAAGTTTGCTTCGGCATTTCCTGTCAGCCACATTCTCTTGCTTTCTACTGTGTGTACTACCTCATTCCGTCTAGAAATGCTGCCTGACCCGCTATACACTGTTTCTACAGCGATTCGTTATTTGTTCTGTATGATACTTGTTAGACAATGAAATCATGACTTTGAAAAAAAATATCGCAGGTGCTGTCTCAATAAAGCTGGAAATAACTGTGCGAGGTCTCACAGACAATACCCTGCAATCGATACAATATAGGTTTGATCTTCTTCACTGCTCACTGCACCTCAATCCACTCAGAGACACTGTCTCTCTGCAGAAGAGGGTGACCATACATTTCCCATATTGGACTCTGGTCCTACTCACTCAGTTTGCCGACATCACCTTGACTCATCTGCCCGGGGTCATCACTGCTCAAATCTCAGTGAGTGTTGTCAGGTCCAGTCGGGTTTATTGCCGTGTGCACAGGGACGGTGAGGGACAGGTACAATGAAACACAGTACAGACAGTACGCAGAACATAAATTGTACAATTCTGCATCATGAACAAACGGTAGATATAAATCTTGTGCCAGTTTCAGACTTGGAAACGGTTCCTCAGGCAAACTGAAGGCATAGATTGCGAATTATTATATCCACGGGGGAGCATGCAGACCCAAGAAAGGCCTGTTTATTCCTTTTCTTTAAACAGACAGACAACAGAAAGAAGGGAGAGACTCTAGTCATCTTCAACCAGCCCCGGCATTCAATAAGATTAGGCTGGCCCATACTTTTCCTCAATCCTACTCCCCATACTTCAGTTGCCGGACAAAAGTCGGCCGGAATCCTCCAGCAAATCTTCTACCGTCTCCCCAGGTGAGAGGAGATAAACTTCTGTCGCCCGCCTTTATTTCGGCGCCCTGACAGCTTCGATCTGAAGCATATGGATATGAATGTTATATAATGGGACGTTGTTCTGAGCTTTGTTCAGTATTGACCGGACTTTGAGGAGGCAGAAGCAGTCAAGGTCGGTGGGAGGGAACAACTTTTGGGAAACCCTTTCTGCAATCGTTGGATTGACATCTGCATACACGAATTGGAGCTAATTAGTTGTACGTAGTTTCGAAGAGATTGGTTGATGTCGGACCATGACACCGCGTCTGTGACAATTGGCGAAGTTGATTTGACGGAAGGTCCGCGAACCGATTTGTCTATGGCAATAGGCGGGGTCGCTCGGTAGACAAGAGAGCAAAGGGGAGTCTGTACGGTGAGTGATATAAAACGGCAAAAGCTTTCCGCGTACAGAGACCGTGCTGCCCACTTCAGAGAATCAGTCACAATCTCAATCTCCCCTCTCCCAGCCGCGGCTGAACAACATATCTTATTGAATATGGAAATATTTTTATAAGTTGACAATTCAAGTGTTTTCAGCTAACCGAAATTTCGCATGGTGGTCGTGTCATAACGGAGCGCTGAACCAAAGTCCAGGGGCAGATTTTTTTTAAAAATCGCTACTTCTTCATGTCATATTACCTGTTCGCCCCGACATTTCAGCACCAATTTACACCCACTCCCCTGCGCTCCACCGGAGCTGTCTTGTAAAGGAAAATGCATAAACGTCCCACTGCATTCAAGTAGTCCTTTCACTGGACACGAATATTGATAGTGAAGCGTTCTCTTCAACTTATGAGGAAAGTGTGGGAGTGAGGGAGTGAGATGTGGAGAGAGAATGAGAGAAAGAGAGAGAGAGAGAGAGAGAGAGAGAGAGAGAGAGAGAGAGAGAGAGAGAGAGAGAGAGAGAGAGAGAGAGAGAGAGAGAGAGAGAGAGAGAGAGGGAGAGAGAGAGAGAAAGAGAGAATGTGTGTATGGGTGTATTACAGAGAGAGGAACATGGACGTGAGGCAGGGTAGAGAGTGACATCGTAGACAGAACAAGGGAGATTTGAAAGGCTGTTAGAGAGAGAGTGTTACACGGCAATTTATCAATTTCATGTTCACTTTCGGCCACCGTTTCCCTCCCAGTGTTTTCTTGACCAGCAGAGTAACTCACCTCACTGACAAAACGAAGTGGATCTTTCCGTCCCTTCATTTAAACTCGAACGCTGCAGGGCTCGTAAGTATTATCACCGTTTATACTGAGGAGGAGAGATGGTTCATACGTTTACACATTGCCCTTCAACAGAGGGAGCAAGCACGTTATACTTATTGATGCCATTCTCCCAGTTTCTTCAATTATAAAGGCAATTAACATTAAATCAGTGCCATTAATTCTTAAAATTCCAAAGTTAGTTCCGATTTGGATAGCAAACACGAGGAAATCTGCAGATGCTGGAAATTCAAACAACAACAGACACAAATTTTGTGTGTGTTGTTGTCTGATTTGGACGCAAGGATTCTGCTCAGTGTGATAAATTGTCAGCTGTCCAACTTAAGGAAGTACATTGGTGAACGAAACGAGGAGCTCTGCATCCGTGCGGTTGTAGAACACACCGGCATCAATCGTCCTGTTCCTACTGAAAATCTATTGTTAGACACTCGGTTGCAAAGTGAGTTCACTTTGACGTAATCACCAATTGCGTATAATGCATGATCCCCTCGGTTAGATCCCTCACCAGATACAGATGAATTGAGTTACTGTCGGTTATTTTCGTGTAGTAGAATCTCAAAACGTTGACCAGCCTATGCGGGTGTGGGGGCTGTGCGGTGGAAGAAATTTTCAAAGTTTTGCGTTGAAGTACTGAATCAGGAGCTCCTAATCTGGTACATATTCTCAGCTAAAAATCTGTGAGCATTGAACGGACAGAAATATCGGATGTCAACTCCACAAATTCACGAATCTCCTCAGCTGAGGGAACAGGATTTATTGAAGAACGTGTTACCGGCACCATATCTGTGCTGGATACGGCACTAGAACTCAGTACCTCGAAATCCATGTCGTTAATGAAAATCGAATCGGGAAAGTACCGCGTTGAACAGAGAATCAGAATCAGGGTTATTATCACCGGCACGTGACGGGAAATTTGTTAACTTAGTAGCAGCGGTTCAATGTAATACATAATCTAGCAGAGAGAGAAAATAATAACGATAACAACAAATGAAATAAAACATGATAATAAATAAACAAGTAAATCAATTACCTATATTAAATAGATTATGAAAAATATGAAAAAACAGAAATACAGCATATTAATAAAGTGAGGTAATGTTCTAAGCTTCAAAGTCCATTCGTGATTCTGATTGCAGAGGGGAAGAAGCTGTTCCTGAACCGCTGAATGTGTGTTTCTGTCTCATACCCTTAGACACCCAGGTTCAAACCTGATATCCGGTGCCATCTGTGTCGATGTTGCTCCTATGCAGATTGGAGGAATTTTTATCGGCAGTGTCATGACGGTCTATTATCGTCGTTCATTTATGAGCTGTCTTTACTGTGTGAGGCTGATGACGTGAATTGCCGGACAGCGGATTGCTATGAGAATATTTCGGATGCAATTTTTTCGTTCAGTGAGGGCACAAACTGGACAAAAGTGTTTATTTTTTGAATAAGCAGGAATGCTGGAATGTGTGAGGTCATGTACTCACACAGGACTCACAAAGGACGATCGGTTGCAGTGAGACTGTCAAAGGAAACTGTTCCCGAAACAGAGATGGCGAGCCGATGGGTGGATCATGTATTTTGCAAGGCAACTGCAGATTGTCAACTGAACACATTTGGGGCCAGCGCTCAGACAGCATCCAGGGTGATAAATTTTATTGACACACTACACGCTGCTGCTTGTAGTGTGAGCGCTGCGAGCAGGGTTCGAACCTGCGCGGGGAATCCCCATTGGATTTCAAGGCCATCGCAGCTCCATCAATGTTCAGCACCTAGCGTAGCACTGCCCCTGAAGTGAGGATTGTACTTGATTTATTTTGGGTAACGGAAATGGTGAATCGATCATGCTTTGGGTTTGTCTTGCAGTCAGTGGCACAGGGAACATTTCGCTGGTTGAGGAATGAATAAATGCATTTAAATACCAACAAATTCAGGAAGCAAAGATCACACCGTCTGTAAAAAAGCTGAAGTTGAAAAGAGGATGGCTTCTACAACAGGTTAATGATCATAAACACACCTCAAAATCCACAATAGACTACCTCAAGAGGGACAAGCTGAAGATTTTGCCATGGCCCTCACAATCCCCCGACTTAAACCTCATAAAAAATCTGTGGACAGAACTCAAGAGAGCCCTGCATGCAAGATGGCTCAAGCAGCTCATAGAGCGAGAAGACTTTTGCAAGGAAGAATGGACGCATATCCTCCAAACAAAAATTGAAAGACTCTTAGCTGGCTACAGAAAGCCTTTACAAGGTGTGATACGTGAAGGGGTACTATTATTGCCTCAAAAATCTTCAGTTCCCACTTTCAGAACCCTGGGGTGTAGTCCAACTGGTCCAGATGACATCTAACTTCAGAGCTTTCAGCTTCACAAGCACCTTCTCCAGATCACAGCATCCACTCTCACTGATGCCCTCTGACACACGTTTATCGGTCCCATTATGCTGGAGTCTTCCACAGAGCAAAATATTCATTCAGTTCGTCCCTTTTCTTTCCCCCCCCATTACTGCTTCTTCTGCGTCATTTTCCAGCTTTCCGGCATCCATTCTCGCATCCTTTTTATTCTTCATATGTCTGAAAAAATGGTATTTTCTCTATTATTAGCCATTTATTTTTTCCTCTCATCAAATTTTATTTGCTTTCTTTTTTATTTTGAAAGCATCCCAAACCTCTAGCTTCCCACTAATGCTTGCTATATTATAAACCCTCATTGTTGACTTTATTCTGACTTTACTTTCCAGTATCAGCCACTGCTGCCTCATCCTCCCTATCGAATTTTTATTCTTATTTGTGATGCATCTATTCTGCGCCTTTCCAATTGCTCCTAGAACACCAGCCCTGCGGGATCTGTCGTTAACCCTGCTGGTTCCCCTTTCCAATCGACTTGGCCAGCCCTGGACTTAGGTCGCTCTTGTTTACTGCGAGTGACAGGGTCGAGGACTGTTATCGTCCCTGACTTTTTTCTGCCAGTGATGTTTTTGGGGACTGCTATTGTCGCTATTATTTTATTTTTGCTGCAGGGGAGGTGACAGTTTGGGGATTGTGAGATTTGTTTAATTTCCTTTTTCGTGCCGGGGTTGATGTCTGTCCTTACATCAACACCCATGGTATGTCTGTATTCAGTTGTTGTCCGGAGCAGACAAATATCAGAGTTGCATTGTGCATGCAGCCTTTGAGAATAATATTAACCGTTTGCACCTTTCTCTTCTCCTCACTCGCGCCACTGCAGTTCCACTTACTGCAAGGAATACTCATACGTCTAATTTTAGATTCTCACTCTCAGACTGCAGGATAAAATCGATCACATTACAATCACTGCCTCTGAAGCATTCCTGTTTACTAATCTACCTGGTCAAAGCACAACACAACACACAATCCACAACTGCTTTTTCCAAATGGGCTCAATCACAATGTACTCTAAAAAACCATTCAGTAGGCTTTCCCAAACTACCTGCATATTGAGATCCTACAAAGAACATAGTAATATTGTCATTTTCACATGCCTTGTGCGTCTCCCGTTGTCATTTGTACTCAAAGTCGACTGCTAGAGGTCCGCACATAAATCCCATCCTCTAATCCTATGTTAACTCTCACTAAGGATTTTTTAAAAATTTTCTGTACATCACTGTAAATTACAATAAATAAAATAAATAGGAATTTTAAAAGGGAATTGTTAGGGAGAGTTCATGTGTTGAGAAATGTCTAAGCTGAGCAGAAAAAGCTCATTTTAATAAAAATGTGATTTTCTATTTTCAGACTCCTCTCCATCCACCACCCCACGCCAACCCCCCACTCCCCACCCCCGTGGGTAGAAATAAGCAGAGGGCATGATTAGTCACCAACCCACGCCACACTCCCCCACTCCCCACCCCCGTGGGTAGAAATATGCAGAGGGCATGTTTGGTGAAGGCCCTGAATAATGCACCCAGCCTTCTTTTGGCACCGTATTGAGAACATGTCCTCGATATTGGCGAGGCGTGCCCGTCACTACAGCACTCTGCCCTTTCTTTCCATCCTACGCATTGGAGCCCCGCCCCACGCCAGACTGTGACGCAACGACTGACAACGCTGTCCACGTACGCCCACAAAAATGTATTTGATTCTTCGACAGCAATCTAACTCGCATTAATGAACAATTATGACGTCTGAACGGTGACCGCGTCAGCATGTTGGGACCTGGATGGATCCGCTGAGATGTCGACGCCCAGGAACCTGAAGATATTCACCCAGAAGACCATAAGACCATAAGACAAAGGAGCAGGTCGGCCATTCGGCCCATCGAAGTTGTTCCGCCATTTCATCGTGAGCTGATACAATTTCCCCTTTAGTCCCATTCCCCCGCCTTCTCACCATAACCTTTGATGCCCTGACTACTCAGAAACCTATCAGTCTCTGCCTCAAATACTCCCAGTGACCCGGCCTCCACTGCCGCCCGTGGCAATAAATTCCATAGATCCACTGTTCTGAACCTCCAGTGAGGATTTGCGTCTGTTCACCTGACGCATTCTCCCTGGAGTACAATTAATTCCCTGGTATTACTAAAATTGATGAGAAGGTTGGTGCTTTGACTCCACTCAACCAGCATATCCATCTGATGCTGAGACGCCTATTGGTGTCATCACAAACGGGATTGCATGCAGAGTCAACATAAAACATGTGTTCCTTCAAGTTCCGAGTGCAGCATGGGTAGCAGGGTAAGTCACCGCCTCCTCGATGCTTCACCGTCCCAGTCATTGATCAGCAGTACAGTCAACGCAATGGCTGTTCCTCCGGACTACCCGGTGTGAGTGACTGTGAGTAATCTGTCCTTGGTCGTTGCTGAAATGATTCAGTATCTACAGAATGGAGCAGCCAGCAGCGTCACAGGGAACGACACTCTTCAGAAAGGGTTTGCACATTTCACTGCAAACGCACTTTCACGTGATTGGTTTCAGCTCGGTATGTTGTCAGACATTCCTGGTATTCGTCTCAGGGTTGGCTTGAAATTACTGATCACATCCGTAGACTCCAAACAGAACAGAACCTAGTCGCGGTGTGAAGGCTTGCCTGGCTCAGTAACTTGGAGAGCGAAACTGGCTGGAGATAGGAGTTAATGCTTTGACTCTTGGTAGGGTCACTCATGCCAAACAAGTCAAATGGTAGAGGGCAGACTGAGAGTGTTCCCCCGCACCCACAAATTCGAGGATTCAGCTCAGAGATATTAATCCGAACTGGTCAAAGAAAACTTCAGTGAAACGAAAATGAAGAGTCCGTATACATATGTATCTGTCGGTATTTCTGAATCGCTACCCGGGACTTGGCAGGGAATTGCGCAAACCTGGAGGAAGCTAATGACACGGTGAATGAATCCCTGAACGTCGCTGACTGACAGGGATGGAGGATCTTCACTGCGGCCCCAACAAGCCAGCGGCGAGACTGGTAGTAACTTATGAAATTAGTCAGCTCCGCCCTGGGGACAGGCCTCCGTTGTAACCAGGATATCTTCATGTAGCGGTGACACAGAGAGGCGGCGACCATCATTAAGGACTTTATCACCCAGGACGTTCCTCTTCTCACTGTTACCATCAGGAAGGAGGTACAGAAGCCTAAAGCCACACACTCAGCGATTCAGGAACTAATTCTTCCCTTCTGCCATCCAATGTCTAAATGGACATTGAACCTATGAACACTGCATCATTCTTCTATCTGTTTTACTCTATTTTTAATTTAACAATTTAATGTGTATGTTTACTCTAGTTGAATATTTGATTGATTTTCATTTCTATATGTATCATGTATTGATTGCACTGCTACCGCTAATTTAACAGACTTCTCGACATCTGTCCGAGATATTAAGCCCGAATCTGATTCTGATTCTGAAGTAAGTCACATCCGTAAGACAGATGCTGGTGTAGATCGGAACTGAGACTCTCAATCCGGATCAGCAGAAAATGAGTTCGGTGCGAAGATTCTAGTTCTCGAAATCCCAAGCGTTTGGCACAACAATGTGACCGGAGTGAGCAGTTTCGCTTGTCACCTAATTTCTGCCCGCACCGACTCGAAATCCTGTGAAATGTATAAGCCGATATTGTATGCAAGTTAGAGGCACCTGTGTCCTGGTCGGAAAAAGGGAAGTGGTTAAACTATGTAAGTTCACTTGCCAGTTTCTCGTTCTTTGACATTAATGTCTACAGCGCTAATCAACATGCAGACCCATCGTTTTCCAAAGACTGCTGCGCTGTTTCCATTTTACACGTATTTCCACAACAGAGTGTAACAGCAACACAGTCTCCCAACTCCTACACTGACTTCCTGAGGCCAGCGTGCCGAACACCTTTCCCAGTCTCTCTGCACATGAGACGGGTTTCAGCAAACTATGCCCTTTTACCTCTCTCTCTCCCTGCTGATTTGCACTCCCCGGTGCTCTATCATTCCTCAGCTGGTTTGACATTCCAAAATATGACACTTCAAACTTACCTGCCTTGAAAACTATTTCCAATTCCTTCTTCAGTGTTTCTGTTTGACATTGCCAATTATCCAGAGCGTCAATACAAAAGTCGTGAAGCAAATCGCTGATAATTTCCAGTAACGGGGCTCGTCCGGGATTTGAACCCGGGACCTCTCGCATGTGCTATTCCACCCGAAGCGAGAATCATACCACTAGACCAACGAGCCCGCATTTGCAGATTGCGTCACAACTGAACTCCGAAGCCATTTAAATTTAATTGGTGGAAAACCCATTGTCCTTTCCGTTGTTGAGAGGAGAGTCTGATGTCAAAATATGTTGGGCCCGTATTCCTTTGAGATTACAAGAGTATTCGTTACTTGATTCAGTCAAAATAAGAATATAACGGACCCTGATGTATTGCACGTCAGAATGCGTTTGCCAATGGAAGGGACCCAATCAAAGGACACTAGTTCAAAACGCAAACTCCAAGCATAGTTTTTTCACATAAGGTGATGCTTCTCAGAAATTTCCTGTCCCGGCGGCAGGTGGACGGTGGATAATTAGATTTATTCAGGCGCGTATACAGAAGTATTTTGTTCCATGAACAGCGGAGACGTTTGATAAACGGCACACAATAAGAAATTTATTCAGGACAAATTTTCACACGTCGATGCTGTCTGGCCCGCTGAGTTCCTCCAGCATGTTGTGTGTGTTTCGCAAGTTCGTCTAACATTCTGCTGATTATCCTTTCACTGACAAGCATTGTTCCGTCACGTGACCTTCGAACTCATGTCACGTCACCATCCGACTTTACTATCTGCATTTACCTCTTTTCGGTGTACTCACAAGAGGATTCCAATTCAAACTGTAAAATCTACCATCCACATTCCCACATTCCACGCCATCGCCGATAACATCTCCATGTTGCGGTTTGGGTAAAAACTGGTATGGAGATGGAATGAGACAGTGTGCGTAAAGGACGATTCATATCTTGCTGACAGCCGAGGGGAACAGGAGAAGATGGTGAAGGGCAACCGGATATGGATATTTTCTCAATGACAGAAACTTTCCTTCAACAAAACTGGGTGTAAAATGAAGAAAACAAAGAACTGAAGGGAGGACGAATGCCGAATTGTCATGGCCGGGATTGGAAACTACCTCTCCATTGGAAGCTGCGACCTTAACACAAAAACTTAGGCCACTAATCTATCCTGGCCATGTGGATGATCTTGTGGTTAATTTCACTACTTCAGCCAAGCAAAGGATTAACGCGCTTTCAAGTTTCCGGGGATGGGGTCGGAGAAAAGAAACTCTTTTTCAGCTTGCTGCTACTGTTTAGAGGGAGGTGTGTTTTGTTTTTCAGAGAAGCTCAGAATAGAATTAAATGGACGGTGCGAACAGATAAGATTAGTCTAGTTTACGATTGTCGTCAGAGAAGACGAGATGATTTGGAAGGTCCTGCCGACGGTGTTGACCACTGTTTTAGTCAACATGACTACTGCCGACGTTGTTGACGGTGTTAACTAGTTTTTCGCAATTAGTTCCGCCTATAGTGTAAACGTCGGATACATTGTGTTTATTTATAATACGGTCAACAAAGTGATACTTCTCAGAGTTTCACTGTGGGACTGGGCAAGATATGGGACTACACAGCGTCCGCACACCTCAGACTGAACTGTGACGTCTCCAACACTATCAGTCTGTCATCGCCCATCATTCTTCCTTCAAGGGTAGCCACGCTTCCGGTTTTTCTCCTCGTCACTCTCCTTCTACACGTATCCCCCTCTTGTCTCAGGCCCCGTACTTGTCACTCGCTCCTTCTCAATCTCTCCCTCTCTCCCGTCTTTCTCCCAGTCTCTCTCTTTCTTCCTGCGCTTCTCTCTTTCGCTCCGCGTGCCTCTCCCCATCTCTGCAAGACTCTTTTCCACTAGTCTCTCTTTTCTCCCAGTCTCTTTTCTCTGCCCCCTCACTCACTCTATAAATCTATCACCCACTCCCAGTCTCTCTCCAACCAACCATCCTCCGCCAAAGTCTTTTTAACCAAAGTGTCTGCTCCCTTGACATTTCTTGTCCGTCACGTCACTAGTTCGTTCGCGATCCCTTCTCTCGCTGATCCTCCGTCTCTCCTTCGTTTTTATGTCATTTCTCTACTCATCTCTCTCTCTTCCCCGTGTGTCTTCACTCCACTGCCCACTGTGCTCTCATTCTCCCGCCATTGCCTCCTCTACGTCCGTTTCTGCTCGGACTCCCTCCAAGGCTTGGAAAATGTTGAACACTCCGGATACATGGTGCTGGTGTTAAATTGTTGCACAAACACGTTTATTTAAGGGGTAACTCAGTCCAAATTCAGAGATCAATTCTCCACCGCAGCGAGATAGCCGGTCGTGTCAATTAATCAACAAATTAATAAATGAAACTGTCTTAAGTTCTTCTCTGTGGTGGTAGGGGGCATTTCCCCACAGTGCAAAACCGGCGGTCATTGGAGAATGTGGCGGCGGGGAGAATAAAACTGGTTTGCAGCCCGACGGAGACACATCATGAGAACAGATCCTCCATTTTATTTTGATTTTTGACCATAACCCTGCTGTCATTATCGGCGAACCACGTTCAATCATAAATCCCGCCCTGCAGTGTAAATACTCAGCGCTCAAGTGACGGACAAAGCCGGTGCTTCTCGCTGACGGGGAGGAAACGGAGCAGCTGCTGGAAATATGGCCGTCACAAGGAGAGCGGACGGAATTCACAGTGAGCACCCCGACGGTCAGATAGGGACTGTTCCGAGCTCGCAGTCAGTGGGCAGCACCGCAATGAGATTTAGCTGTTTGCACCCACATCGGATCCGTCAACACGCGATGAGCAGACAACATCCGCCTGTAAACAGACACTAACTATAACTGTCGAGTTCGGCAGTTTTCCAAATTTCCATCTAGCAAAATACATGTTGAATCTCCTCTGCATTCATACCAGTACAAACACATGTCAGTTAATAATTGTTCATTTTTTTACAGCTAAGACTGTTAAAACTCATTTTTCAATTGCTGGGAACTTACCTACCATTCTAGTAATGTTTATTATGGTAGCTTTCTGGAGATTCACAAAAATATACCAGTGTAGGTATAATTATTGTTGTGCAGTGACTTTGGGATGAAACCACCAGTAGATATTACAATTGGGGAAATACCATAGTCTTATACCATAGTCTTTCTTTCTTATTTTATTTTTAAATATTTTTATTAATTTTAAACAAACATAAATGAAACATGAATACAAGGTGTTTGAGAGTACATAATTAATAGTTTAAATAGACATTCAGATATATAATAATAAAAATATATAATCTCCCAAATTCGGAACATTAATGAACAAAGAAGCAAAAAGAAAAAAAAGAAAAAAACCCAAATAAAGAGAAAAAAAACCAAAAAAAAAACACTAACCAACATGGGCCATTGAATAATATTACGTACATATACAGTAGTGCCAATAACTCCGAACCTCCATCCAAATAATTAAGGATAATATAAGTAAGTTTTAGGAAAAGACAATTCATATGAAAATGTTGAATAAATGGTCTCCAAGTTTCTTCAAATTTAACTGAAGGATATAAAACCACACTTCTAATTTTTTCTAAACTCAAACAAGAGATAGATTGAGAAAACCACTGAAATACAGTTGGAGGATTAATTTCTTTCCAATTCAATAAAATATTCTTCTATCCATTAATGTAACAAATGCAATCATTCGTTGAAATGAAGCGGATAAACGGTTATTCTCCGTAATTGGTAAACCGAAAATTGCAGTAAAAAGATGCGGTTGGAAATTGATATTTAAAACTCTTGAAATAATACTGAAAATATCTTTCCAATGATTTTGTAAAGACCAGAACATATGAGTCAATGAAGCAACATCAGAATGACATCTATCGCAGCTTGAATTAAGATGAGAATAAAATCGAGCCAGTTTATCCTTAGACATATGAGCTCTATGTACAACCTTAAATTGTATTAGGGCATGCTTAGCACAAATAGAGGATGAATTTACCAATAATAAAATTTTTCCCATTGCTCAGTAGATATAGGACAATGCAACTCTTCTTGTCATTCCTTCTTAATTTTTTCTGATACATCTGAATGTAAATTCATGATCATCTTATAAATGATGGCTACTATACCCTTTTGATAAGGATTAAGGGCTAAAATTCTTACTGTAATCTCCAATGGACATTCTTTCGAAAAAGACTGTAACTCATTATACAAAAAAATTCTATCTTGCAAATATCTAAAAAAATGGGTTTTAGGCAAATTATATTTATTAGATAGCTGTTCAAAGGACATAATGTTATCATCCAGAAACAATAGGCAATAGACAATAGACAATAGGTGCAGAAGTAGACCATTCGGCCCCTCGAGTCTGCACCGCCATTCTGAGATCATGGCTGATCATTCACTATCAATACGCCTTGTCCCCATATCCCTTGATTCCCCTATCTATCAGATATCTATCTAGCTCCTTCTTGAAAGCATCCAGAGAATTGGCCTCCACCGTCTTCCGAGGTAGTGCATTCCACACCTGCACAACTCTCTGGGAGAAGAAGCTCGTCCTCAACTCTGTTTTAAATAACTGACCTCTTATTCTCAATCCATGCCCTCTGGTGCTGCACTCTCCCAACATCTGGAACATATTTTCTGCCTCAATCCTATCAAATCCTTAATTATCTTAAACGTTTCAATCAGATCCCCTCTCAATCTCCTCAGTTCCAGCGTGTACAAGCCCAATCTCTCCAATCTCTCTGCGTAAGACAGCCCTGCCAACCCAGGAATCAACCTAGTGAATCTACGCTGCACTTCCTCAACTGCCAGAATGTCCTTCCTTAAACCTGGAGACCAAAACTGTACACAATATTCCAGGTGTGGTCTCACCAGGGCCCTGTACAAATGCAAAAGGACATCCTTGCTCTTGTATTCAATTCCCCTTGTAACAAAGGCCAACATTCCATTTGCCCTCTTCACTGCCTGTTGCACTTGCTCATTCACCTTCATTGACTGGTGAACTAGGACTCCTAGGTCTCTTTGAACAGAACGCGAAAACATGTTATACCTTTGGTTTTCCATAAAAGAAAAGCTTGAGCCATAGATGAAGGCCGAAAAAAATAATTAGGTATTATACGACAAGATAAAATAAATTTATTCAAGCCAAAAAGTTTACGAAATTGAAACCAAGACCATAGTCTTTCAATTTTCTTTTTCAAGTCAGTATATTTCCATTGCTTTTCGCGTACTGTTTTCTGTATATCATGTGCATTTGGAATTGCACACACATACCTGCAGATTTATCTCTTATTTGTGATTGGTTGACTATTAAGTAAATTGTTTTTGCTGCTTTATCCTGTGATATTATAACTGGATGTGTATTGTGTATTGCTCTATCTCTAGGTCATAATAAAATTGTCGGACTCTAACTCTAAAACACCCTCAGGATTCTATTTGTAGTAATGGATCGTCTCTGTCATGATTTTGCAATTTAAAGCATGATTTTGGTGAATGATGCTTGCCAACAGCTTGTACCTGTGTAAGTAATCACCTTGAATTAAACTGTTTCAGGATCCTGTAATGTGTTGGATAATTTCTGGTTTCTCTTACTTTCTGCCTTCATCGTCTCAAATTTGTTCGCGTTTACTGTGTATTTTCGATATGTTCGTGTTACCCACCCGGTCCTATATTACCACAGAAGGAATGGAACTCCCCCAACACCGTGTCTGAATGTGAGCAGCTCCCTGACCATCTTCCTCCCTCGCCTCTCCACGGCGCAATCTGCTGCTTCGTCCCTCCCTTCTTCCTCACACTCACCATTCTCTCACCCCTCTCTAATCGTTCAGCACACCCCCTCTCCCTCAGCCTCTTTCCTCCATCCTTACCTTCTCCTTTCCCCTGTTTACTCCTCTCGCCCCACTTGCCTCACACTCACGTTTCTTCTCTATACAGCGGCTTGCAAAAGTTCTGGCTCCCCTTTTCAAAATTTATTTTACTGGGAATATATAAGCGAGTAAAAATGACCTGATTTCGAAAAGGCACAATGTTAAAGATAACACATTTCTTTAGTATTTTTCATCCTTTACAGTTTCAAAATAACAAAAACAAAGGAAAAGGGCCCAAAGCAAAAGTTTGGTTACCCTGCCTGGCAGTACTTACTAACACCCCCTTTGACAAGTATCACAGCTTGTGGACGCTTTCTGAAGACAGCTGATAGCCTTTCCATTCTTGCTTGATGGAATTTCGCCCATTCTTCCTTGCAAAAGACTTCTAGTTCTGTGAGATTCTTGGGCCGCGTTGCTGTTTTGAAGTCTCGCCACAGATGTTCGATGATGTTTAGGTCTGGGGACTGTCAGGTCCATGGGACAACCTTCAGCTTGCACCTCTTGAGGTAATGCATTGTGGTTTTTGAGGTGTGCATGCGATCATTATCCTGTTGTAGAAGCCATCCTCTTTCCATCTTCAGTTTTGTTGCAGACGGGGTGTTGCTGGTATTGAATTGAATTCATTCTTCCCTCCACCAGTGAAATGCTTCCCCGTTCCACTGCCTGCAACACAAGCCTAAAGCATGATCGATCCACCCCGTGCTCATGTAATTCTGCACCCTTTTTTTCTCCAAACATACCTTTGCTCATTCAGACCAAAAACTCTACTTTAACTTCATCAGTCCACTGGACTTGATTCCAGAATGCTTCAGGCTTGTTTAGATGTTCCTTTGCAAACTTACGACTCTGAATTTTGTGGTGATGACGCAGGAAAGGTTTTCTTCCGATGACTCTTCCATGAAGGTCATATTTGTGCTGGTGTCGCTGCACAGTTGAACAGTGCATTGCCACTCCAGAGTCTGCTAAATGCAGGAGGGGGCGGGACTCTTTCCCACTTCCAGTCCGCCGCAATCGTTGCTGGTGGGGTTTCGCTCCCCGGACAGTGAGGTGCTGCTGCTCGCTTGCGAGGCGTTTCGAGTCGACAGGGTCTTCAGAACGAAGGGGCTGTGGAATCGTGGGTGAAAGCTGAAGACTTACCTCACCTTCGAGGGTCTGATCCATGGGGGAGCGGCGACCCGATAAGTGGAAGCTCGTAGACCCGGCACTGGTGGGTTTTTTCGTGCTCCTAGGCTCGGGGATTTCATGGTCCTGTGGTCAAAGGAAGGGTTGGTGAGAACGCGGAAATACTGTGTTAGGGGGAGCTCTTCGATGTTTTTAATTTACTCTAGTTCCGTACGTCAATTTAACTATTTGAACAGTAATAAAAAATAAGTCTTTAGAAAATATTATAAAACTAATACTTCATCGTGCTTCACTCTGAAATGATTTTAAATTAACGATTTCTTATATACATGAGGAGTAAAAATCTTCACGTCACGTCTCTATCTAAATGTGCAATCAAAGTAATTTATAATAATTTATAGTAAATAGGAGAGTCAATGTAGTATCGAGTACAAACAAATCAGCGTGAGTTAATCAGCCTGATGTCCTGGTGGAAAAAGCTGTCCCGGAGCCTGTTGGTCCTGGGTTTTATGCTGCGGTACCGCTTCCCGGATGGTAGCAGCTGGAATAGATTGTGGTGGTGCTGACCAGGGTCCCCAATGAACCTTTTTACACACCTGTCCTTGTAAATGTCCTGAATCATGGTAAGTTCACATCTACGGATGCGCTGGCCTGTCCGCACAACTCACTGTAGAGCTGTGATTAAGGGAGGTACAGTTCCCATTCCAGGCAATGATGCCGCCAGTCATAATGCTCTCAATTGTGCCCCTGCAGAAAATTCTTAGGATTTCGGGGCCATACCAATTTTCCTCAACCGTCTGAGATGAAACAGGCGCTGTTGTGCCTTTTTCACTTCGGAGCTAGACTGCACAGGCCACGTGAGGTCCTCGGTGATGTGGTTGCCAGGAAGTTAAAGCTGTTACCCTCTCAACCGCAGATCCATTCATGTCAATAAGGGTTCTAAAATCCTCCTGAAATCCACAACCATCACCTTCGCTTTTGCGACATTCAGGGAGAGGTTGTTTACTTGACGTCACTGTGTCAGAGAGATAGCTTCTTCCCTGTAGGTCACTTCGTTATTTTTTGATATTAGGCCAATCAATGCAGTATCGTCGGCAAATTTAATTAACAGATTGGAGCTGTGGGTGCCGATACGGTAATGGGTATACAGGGAGTAAGGGAGGGGACTCAATACATGGCCCTGAGGGGCTTCTGTGAAGAAAGTCAGAGGGGTGGAGATGAAGGAGCCCACTCTTACAACCTGCTGGCGATCTGAGGGGCAGGGTCAATGACGAGATCTCTGAGCTTCCTGTCGGGGTAACTATGGTGTTGGATACTGAAATGTAATCCAAGAATAGCATTCTCGCATAAGCATCCTTCTTCTCCAGATGTGTGTACAGCAGTGGCCATTGCGCCGTCTGTCGATCGGTTGTATCGATAGGCAAATTATAAGAGGTCCAGCACCCTCCTTTCGTAAAGGGGTTACATACACTAATCACACAGACCCGTGTCAGTCACCAAGTAATCTCAATGCCCCGCTGTGTCCCCACAAGCTCGAGTCATTCCCCATACCCATCCCATTGCCCCACTCTCTGCCCACTGCCCCGTGTCAGGGTCGAACATTAATCACACTACGCGCTCCCGTCCCACAGCCCTGTGTCAGTTCCAGAAGTACATAACTGTGTAAGTGGAATTATGATGATATTAGGCTGGAACATCGAAGCATAAATCGGGAACGGATATGTCCTGCGAAATGCCGAACAGAAATGTGAAGGTATTTAAGGCTGCACTTACACGGGGTTCTGGATAGGTTTGCCCCATTCAGACAGGGAAAGGATGGTATGGTGAAGGGAGAAAAGAGATGTGAAACATCTGGTCAAGCGGAAGGAAGTAGCTTTCGGAAGCTGACCTCAGGATTAGAAAGCAAGTATCAGACATGACTGTAGATTTACAAAGAAGCCGGGACAAACTGAAGAACGGATTTAGGATCATTAGAAACGACTACAGAAGGTCTTCAGTAACTTTAAGGAAAGCACCAATCCATTCTAGATGTATGTGAAGAAAAGGATGGCTAGAGTGAGTGGAGGAGCGTTCGGGGGCAGAAGGTGAAACAAGCCCCTGAACTCGGGGGAAGAAGGGCAGGTCCTGAATGAAGTCTTCAGTTCAGTGTTCTCCAGTGAGAGAGACATTTGCGAGGAGAGCGTTTATCAGGCCGAAGTGCGACAGCATGTCGAAGTTAAGAGAGAAAACGTACTGGAACTTTTGAAAAAAAAACTTTAGGATAGATTAGTCCTCTTGTGACTGCGGGAAGCGGTGAGTCCTACTTCAGTGACGGGCAAATTATTGGAGATTATTCTTAGACACAGGATTTATGAGAAGCAGTAACAGATTTTGACGGGTTATCCGAAGAGGCGGAGCGGCACTGCAGCAGCGGCCTTTCAGACCTGGTGTTACTTTAATTTAATTTTCTATTTTAAGTTTGATACACAATTTTCGATTAGGGCACATGGATAACAGAGCGGCAATCTACCATCGTCAGACACTACTACAATACAGAGATCGTCCAAAAACAAACCTCCCCAAAGATCTGCTGGCTGAAGTACGCGACGTCGGCTTGCTGAGGTGAACGGGCCTATAATCCTCGGACTTGCCTGATGTTGGGAGCCGGAGATGGAGATGGAGACGTAGAAAGCGATGTGCGAGGAAGCAGAAGCGAAGCAAACGGGCAGGGGTCCGTGCCAGGCTAAAGGCAAACCCTAGCCGGCCGGCTCTCTCGTCCATTTTGCTCTCCAATGTCCGATCCCTGGAGAATCAAATGGACTTCATCCGACTCCAACGTAATACTCGGCGGGAATACAGAGTTTGCTGCGCGTATGTCTTCAGAGAGAAATGGCTCACTGATGGGATTTCGGACGCTGCCATCCAGCTAGACGGGCTAGCTTTGTTTCGTTCGGACAGAGTTGCAGCTCTCTCCGGTAAGGTCCGCGGTGGCGGTGTCTGTGTCTACATCAACACGGAATGGTGTAAGAACTCTGTGCTGGTTTCCAGACACTGCTCATCGCTAGTGGAGTTTATGGCAGTTTGATGCAGACCATTTTATTTGCCACGGGAATTCACCTCCGTCCTTATATTCGGTGTCTACATTCCCCCCAGCGCTAATGCTGAGGCGGCGCTCTGTGAACTGTATGGGGCTATTAGCGAACTACAGAAAGCACACCCTGACGGACTGTTTATTGTCGCCGGTGATTCTAACCACGCGAACCTTAAGTCAGTGCTCCCCAAATTCCATCAGTTAGTGGACTTCGCAACAAGGGGGGAGAACGCATTGGACCTGGTTTATACAAACATTCCCGACATGTACCGGGCAGAGTCCAGTCCCCACCTCGGATACTGAGACCACATCTCTGTTATGCTAATCCCAGCAGACAGACCGCTCGTCAGGCGCTCCAGACAAGTTCAGAAACAGGTAAAAACCTGGCCAGCAGGAGCCATCTCTGCTCTTTAAAACTGCTTTGAGCACACTGACTGGCACATATTCAGGGAGGCTGCAACCGATGGCGACTCTACCAACTTAGAGGAGTACACAGCATCAGTGACCAGCTACATCAGCAAGTGCATTGATGATGTCACTCTGTCCAAGACCATTACTATACGTGCCAAACATAAGCCATGGATGACCGCGGAGGTGAGTGCGCTGCTGAGGACCCCCGACTCCGCCTTCAGAGCAGGCGACAAGGCAGCTTTAACAACAGCAAAGGCCAAACTGTCCGGAGCCATCAGAGGGGCAAAGCGTGCAAATGCCCAGCGAATCCACAGTTACTTCCAGGACAGCGGTGGCATGAGGAAGGGCATCCATGACATCACCAATTACAAGACAACATCACCTGACTGTTCAGGTGATGCCTCCCTCCCAGATCGGGAGCAGCATCTCCAACCACATCACACTGAGCACGGGGGCTCCCCAGGGCCGTGTGCTCAGTCCACTGCTGTTCACTCTGCTGACCCACGACTGTGCTGCAACACACAGCACGAACCACAACATCAAGTTCACAGATGACACGACCGTGGTGTGTCTCATCAGCAAGAACGACGATTCCGCTGGCAGAGAGGAGGTGCAGAGGCTAACGGACTGGTGCAGAGCCAACAACCTGACTCTGAATGTGAACAAAGCAAAAGAGATGGTTGTTGACTTCAGGAGGGCATAGAGCGACCACTCCCCGCTGAACATCAACGGCTCCTCGGTAGAGATCGTAAAGAGCACCGAATTTCTTGGTGTTCACCTGATGGAAAATCTCACCTGGTCCCTCAACACCAGCTCCATAGCAAAGAAAGCCAAGCAGCGTCTCTACTTTTTGCGAAGGCTGAGGGAAGTCCATCTCCCAACCCCCATCCTCATCACATTCTACAGGGGTTGTATTGAGAGCATCCTGAGTAACTGCATAACTGCCTGGTTCGGAACTTGCACCATCTCGTCTCGCAAGACCCTGCAACGGATAGTGAGGTCAGCTGAGAAGATCATCGGGGTCTCTCATCCCGCCATCACGGACATTTACACGACACGCTGCATCCGAAAAGGAAACAACTTTATGAAGGACCCCATGCAACCCTCATACAATCTCTTCTCCCTCCTGCCGTCTGGGAAAAGGCTCCGAAGCATTCGGGCTCACACGACCAGACTATGTAACAATTTCTTCCCACAAGCTATCAGACTCCTCAATACCCGAAGCCTGGACTGACACCTTTCCCTCATGTCCTGTTTATTATTTATTGTAATGCCGGTACTGTTTTGTGCACTTTACGCAGTCCAGTGTAGGTCTGTAGTCTAGAGTAGCTTTCTCTGTGTTTTTTTTTCTTACGTAGTTCAGTCTAGGTTTTTGGTACTGTGTCATGTAAACGTTGTCTCATTTTTACTATGTACTGTTCCAGCAGTTCTGGTCTAAATGACAATAAAAGTTGACTTGATTTGACATGGCTTGACTTGAAATTCAACAGGACCTGAGAAATATCAGTGAGATTTGATCAGTGATCATCTTGGCAGCTCGGTAGGTCGAATGTATGAGACAGTACACTGTTAAATGCAAAACCCTGAACAGTGTCGATGATCAGAGGGATCTTAGACTCCAAGTTCATCGTTCCCTGAAAGAGACTGCACAGATTGATCGGGTGGTTAAGAAGGCAAATGACATGGTTGTCTTTATTAGTTGAAGCATTGAGTTCAAAAGTCGGGAAGTTGTGTTCCAGCTGTTCCGAGTCTGCGGTCGTACTGTGACTGTTCCTTTAAGAGCGCCGGCGTGAGGAGGCGGGACTATGACGTCAGTCACAGGCTGACAGCGCTGACTGAGGACTGAACCATCAGAGAGAGAGAGAGAGAGAGAGAGAGGGAGAGGGAGAGGGAGAGGGAGAGGGAGAGGGAGAGGGAGAGGGAGAGGGAGAGGGAGAGGGAGAGGGAGAGGGAGAGGGAGAGGGAGAGGGAGAGGGAGAGGGAGAGGGAGAGGGAGAGGGAGAGGGAGAGGGAGAGGGAGAGGGAGAGGGAGAGGGAGAGGGAGAGGGAGAGGGAGAGGGAGAGGGAGAGGGAGAGGGAGAGGGAGAGGGAGAGGGAGAGGGAGAGGGAGAGGGAGAGGGAGAGGGAGAGGGAGAGGGAGAGGGAGAGGGAGAGGGAGAGGGAGAGGGAGAGGGAGAGGGAGAGGGAGAGGGAGAGGGAGAGGGAGAGGGAGAGGGAGAGGGAGAGGGAGAGGGAGAGGGAGAGGGAGAGGGAGAGGGAGAGGGAGAGGGAGAGGGAGAGGGAGAGGGAGAGGGAGAGGGAGAGGGAGAGGGAGAGGGAGAGGGAGAGGGAGAGGGAGAGGGAGAGGGAGAGGGAGAGGGAGAGGGAGAGGGAGAGGGAGAGGGAGAGGGAGAGGGAGAGGGAGAGGGAGAGGGAGAGGGAGAGGGAGAGGGAGAGGGAGAGGGAGAGGGAGAGAGAGAGAGAGAGAGAGAGAGAGAGAGAGAGAGAGAGAGAGAGAGAGAGAGAGAGAGAGAGAGAGAGAGAGAGACTGACTGACTGACTGACTGGAAAAGCTGATAGCTTCAGTTAGTCGCAGCTGAGGCTTGGAAATCTCCTATGGCACAAGAGTGGGTTGATCATGGGTACACGGAACCACAACGAATGTGTGCGGCTGTCACTTCGTATAATCCATAGGAGTGGGTTTTGGAATATCTTGTGTTAACCCTTGCCTGGGAATGTTCTTGTGGTAACCCCTGGAAGACGGCATTCCTGTGATAGGTCACTTTCGCTGATGACTCGTATCTAGACAGATTCAGCGGATAAGAACTTCGATGGCAATCATTTTGAAGTAACGGCATTTTCTCTACGTTTCACCCTGGATTACAAATATCTCCCTCCCATCATTTATTCCGTGGATTACTGAATTTTCCTACTTTACCATCTCAAGACTCTAAGCTTTGTTCCCTCAGGCTCGATAGTCTGGGAGTTATATTTACAAATATATACACATAACAGTGTTAACGTTCCTTTATTTCGTTAAGTTACTATACTATAAGTATATACTAATAAAGAGAGTGGTTTTAACATCAAAAGCAGACTCCAGTGTGAACTCTATTGCTGCTGGTTCTTTTCTAAATCGCTACAGTTCGTAACACAGTTTTATAAAACTAGTTAGACCACATCTGGAGCGTTTCATACAGTTCTGGTCGTCCCCATTCTCGGAAGGATGTCGGGGCTTTGGAGAGGGCGCAGAAGAGGTTTACCAGGACACTGCCTGGATTAGAGGGCATGAGCTATAACGAGAGATTGGACAAACTTGTGTTCCTTTCTCCAGAGCGGCGCAGGCTGGGGTGAGACTGGATGGACGTTTATAAGATTACGAGAGGAATAGATAGAGTGGACAGAAGATATATTTTTCCTGGGGGTTGAAATGTCTAATACATTTAAGGTGAGAGGAGATGTGAGCGGCAAATTTCCTTCTTTCCACAGAGTGGTGGGTAACTGGATCTCTGTCTGGGGGTGGGGGAACCAAACCGGTCACGTGATCCCGTTTCCTGTTCACGTTTTTCCGCAGATCTGCAGCATCTGCGGGTCACTACTCTACGTGTACGTGTAACTTCATCTTTCACCCGTTCAGACAAGGCAGTGAGATCCCGATCTCTCTCGACCTCTCGTTGTGGCGGACAGTATGTCTTTTTTCTGCAATATTTTCTGCATGTTTCATTCCACTGTTTTTACCTGCTTAAGTGCTGCCGATGTTTCTGGGTGTATGACCCATTTATGTGAGAGTTTAGACTTTTCTATTTCTCTGCGCTTCTCATAAATGTGTACAGTTTAGTTAAGCTTCACTCCACTACTTCCAAAGCAACAACCCAGTCAGTCAAACAGTCGACACAATTAAACTAGATTATTACATCTCTTTTTCATTTTGTACTATTTATATAATTTATGTAATATTAATATTCTTACATTAAATCACAATTGTTAAAATCTATGGTTATGAATTATGTTCTGCTGCTACCGCAGAGACAACAAATTTCATGACATATGCCGGTGCTATTAAACCTGATGCTGATATTGATACGGGAGGCCCACCACCAGTCAGTGATCACAGGTACCGCAGTTCATAATGAGAGATTGAAGCCCTTTCAATTTATTTGCATTCCTCAGAAAGAGAACAGTTCAGTTTCCTTCTGTGTTTCCAGAGCAGAAGCTCAGTCTGTCTAATATTTCCACACAATTAAAATGGTGAATTTGTTTATTATCATGTACTGAGCTACAGTGAAAATCTTGCCTGATGTACCATCCACACGGATCGATACATTACGACAGTACATTGAGCTGATATACGACAAAACACTCACTATAACAAAGCATTATGGCTGCAGAGAAAGTGCAGTGCAGTTAGACATACGGTGCAGGGTCACTTCGAGTTACATTGTGAGGCCGACTCCATTTTATCATTCATTTGGCCGATAACTGCAGACAGGCATCCATCCTTCAGCCTGGTGTTACGCACTTTAAGGCTTTTCTATTTCTCTGCCAATGTGGAAGCGTATTTGCAGCAAGAATGTCCAGGTAATGAGGTTATTTGAATACATGGCCTGCTTTTCCGAGGGAGGGCAAGTGTAGGAAGAGTCCATGGAGGGGAGGCTTGTTTCTCTGATGTTCTCTGCAGTTCCTTGCAGTCATGGGCAGAGCAGTAGCCATACGAAGGCGCGAAGTATCGACAAGAAGCTCAGAGACCTCGGCCTTCACCCTGCCTTGTGTAGCTGAATCCTGGACTTCCTGTCAGATCGCCGGCAGGTGGTAAGAGTGGGTTCCCTCACCTCTGTCTCTCTGACCCTCAGGACACATAACCCAGAGGGTTGTCTCTTTGGCGCCCTCCTTTACTCTCTGTGCACTCATGACTTGTGTTGCCACCCACAGCTCCAATCTGCTAATTAAATTTACTGAGAGCACTACATTCATTGGCCTAATTTCAAATAATAACTTTCAATAGATCAAATGCCTCCTGACAAGGCTCGGTCCAAACAAACTTTTCACGCTTCTTCAGGAGAATGGTCAAAGATCGAGCGATAGCAGCAACTTACAGAACTTACAGTAACATCCATCCATTCCCAGAAACATTCTAAGAGCCTTCTTATCAGTCAGAATAGGAACTTATGAAATTGCCTGGACTTTTGCCCCAAAGAGGAGCCAACTTGCTTTGACCTACAACATAGCCAGGACAGGTCACAGTGTCATGGCCAAATTCACTCTTAGCCAAGTTAACTGTAAGGCTGGCCTGGGAAAGCCTGTCAAACAGCTTTTCTACTGCAGAGATATGCTCTTCTCAAGTGTCACTCCCTGTGACTAAGTCATCAATATAGTCATCTGTGTGCTCTAACCCTCGAATTACAATATCAGTCATTCTCTGGAATGTTCCTGGAGCATTTTTTCCTTCCAAAAGTCAAAACACTGTATTCACACAAACTAGATGGTGTCGCAAATGCAGAAATTTATCTCCCTCTGTTCATCAATGGAACACACCAATACCCTTTCAACAGATCTATCTTTGTAAGAAATTTTCTATTCCAACCTTATCAATGCAATCACCTACGCTAGGGATAGGATAGGCATCTGTTTCTGTTACTCCATTTACCTTCCTCTCATCAGTGCAAAATCTAACATTACCGTCAGGTTTGGGCACAATAATGCAGGGTGAGCTCCAATCTGATGCTGAAGGACAAATAATACCATTTTCCAGCATATATTCAATTCCTTGCTCAGTCAATTTACACTTTTCTACATTCATGCAATATGGGTGTTTAATCGGTTTAGCTTGACCAATATCTACATCATGTACTGCGACCGTGGTTTGCCTGGGAACATCGAGAAATAAATCTTTAAACTTCAGAATTAATTCCTTCAGCTGTTGTTGTTGCTTTGTCTGCAGATGAGCCAACTTGTTGTGAATGTTTTCTGGATCAACCGAGTTCATTAGCCGAACTGGGACCACGTTTGGCTTGTGAAAATTCTCAGATTGTTTCATTCTCAGTGTTGCCAGATTCATATGTTTTGACAACAATACTCACATCAGGTGCCTGCATGTCAAAATAAGGCTTTATCATATCTATGTGTACTACCTGTGTTAGTTTACATCGGTCGGGTGTTTTAATAACATAATTCACAACATTAATTTGAGAGACGATTTCATACGCTCTATTGAATTTCGCCTGAATGCAGGTATAAACCACAGTGGGGCCACTGGGGTGACCTGATTAGGTTTACCCACAGCTCGACAAGTGTGACAGGTTCTGCAAGAGGTCACAACATCTTTCCTCAAATTAGGCCAGTAAAATTATTTAATAATCCTGTTTACAGTTTTATTCACTCCAAAATGTTGACCTAAGGGCATACTGTGGGCCACATTAAAATTTCAGCCCTATAAACTTTAGGAACTACAACTTAGTGAACAGTTGTCCATGCCTCACTCACTTCTATAGCAGGTGGCTTCCACTTCCTCATCAACACTCCATCCTTGAGATAATACCCACTGGCATTTTCTTAATCTCATCATCTGAGAGAGCTGTTTCTTTCAAAGCTTCAATCTCAGGGTCTCAGTTCTGTTCTGCTATAAACTCCTTTCTAGAAAGGGAAAAATCTTTCTCATCAGACTTACTACCTGAATCCTGTTGAAACAATGAAAACAGAAAAGTCCCTGACAACTCATCATAACCTGAATCCCGATTTTGGCTATCATGGGTATCAGAATCATGCTGCACAGAACCGTCTGCGTCGGCAGACTTTTTAGCCATACTTCGAGTTACTGCGCAGGAGGGATAAATGTTAAAATCCATCTGTGGGTCGTCAGTGGTTGGCTTAGTTGTCAACTGCACTGCAGGAACAACTTTACCATCTGCCAGGTCATTCCCTAACAGCAAAGTAACATCTTCCACCGGTAAACTGGAGCATAATCTGATCTCAACAGGTCCCAAAACAGCCCTGTCTGTGAAGTTACCTTGTGCAATGGCACAGAAACCACACCGCCCCCAATGTCTTTAATAAGATTTACCTCACCAGTGTTAGACTCATCACCAAACTTTAGAGCACTGTCTGATATAAGTGGCTGAGAAGCCCCAGTAACTCGAAGAATTTTCACTGGTACCGGGGTCGACCCTTCCTTTACTAATGCAAACCCATCTGACATAAAATGATCAAACACCTTCTTAACTCGGTCAGACCTCTCAGTCCTTATCTGAGCCTCAACAGAATGTTCAGAATTACAGGTTTATAGATGCTTCAACATATTGAATACAGGCATTTGGGACTGCCTCCTTTTCCTTTTCCTTCTTCAGGATGGAACAATTAGCCATCATATGACCAGCTTTCTTACAATAGTAACAAGCAAGACCAGAATATTTCTCCTTCAACTGTTTCCCTTCATCCTTACTCTGGTCACTCGTCCCAGCTTTAATTTCTGGTTTACCCTGGTTATCCCTGCTACTCTTTTGGAAGCTCTTACTCTGGGTAAACTTGACCTTGTGGGTTAAAGCAAACTCATCTGCTAATCTCACAGACTTCTGCAAAGTGGCAGCATCCTTTTCATCTGAATACGTCTTTATGTCATCAGGGACGCAGCCTTTGAATTCTTCAATTAAAATCAACTCTTCCAAGCTGTTAAAATCATCAGTTGTATGTTTACATGTGCACCAGCGGGTAATACACACAAACTTCTCATAAGCAAATTCCATATAAGTCCGGTTCACAGATTTCTTCAAATTTCTAAACATTTGCCTGTCTGCTTCTGGGACCAACTCATAAGCTTTGAGCACATCCTGTTTCACTATGTCATAATCAGCTGCTTCATCAACAATCAAAGCAGAATAGGCTTGCTGAGCCTTCCCCCTTAATTACACTTTGTAAGAGAAAAGGCCATTTTATTTTTTGATTTGTTAAGAGGAGTTGTGGTTTCTTGATTATATTTATAACAGCATAACATTCTACTTCAAGTCAAGTCAAGTCACTGTTATTGTCATTTTGACCATAATTGCTGGCACAGTACATAGTAAAAATCAGACAACTTTTTTTAGGACCATGGTGTTACATGACACAGTAAAAAAAAACATCTGATTTTCACAATATATACTTTTTTTTTGCTGTTTATACGTCATTTGTGTTATCTGTTTGCTAACATCTCCTCTGATTTGTATTTTCTATTGGAAAATCAATAAAAAGATTGAAAAATGAATGAAATGAGAATAGGCCAACCCTCTTTTGGCCACTTTAAACTCTGAGCAACCTTCTCAAAACGCTGAAAATATTTAACAACCTCCACCTCGTCAAACGCAGGTACCAATTTAACTTCCCAACTGGCCTCAAACTTATCACCAGAGTACCTTTCCTGCAATCTTTCTATCCTTTCCAGTTCCAGCAGCCTCTGGCTTTCTGCTTCCTCACTGTTTTTCTGCCTCTCTACCCTCAAATTGCCTCTGTCTTACTGTAGCTTCAATCTTTAATTTTTCAAACTTCTACGGGAGCTCAAGCTCACGAGGCTTACTTTCAGGAAACACCTCCAACTCCTCCACTTTAAACACACCCTCAGATACATCATGTTCAGCTATAATTCTCTGCATCTGTGCCCTCCTCATTGTCGATTTCACCTTGGCAAGTTTTAACGTTTTAGCAATACTCAACAACTCAATCCGTCTGGCATCCTCCAATGCCTCAGAGGTTGGCGCTTCCACAAACCTATCAGCGTCCGCTGCTGATTTTCAACATACAAATAAATCAAAAGGGATTTCCCCAATGAAATCAATAATTAATCAATCAAAACACCCCAAATTTGTTCATATTTCGGATGCAGGCCCCAATTTTATTACGAACCATAACACTTCAGAAACAAACCAGCAGCAATTGAGTTCACACTGGGGTCTGGCTTTGATGTGAAAACCCCTCTCTTTACTATGCAGAAACTTGAGCAAGATAAACAAAAGTTAACAGAGTAATGAGTATATATGTGTGTAAATGTTACTCCAAAACTATTGAGTTTAGGGGAAACAATGCTTACAGTTTTCAGATGGTAAAATATGAAAGTTCAGTTCATTCATGGAATAGGTGATGAGAGAGAGATATTTGCAATCCAGGCTAAATGTCGAGAGAAGGCAATTATGTCAAATTTCACAGGTTCCATGGTGGTAAAACGAGAGAACAGTCACTGTAGATTTTATCCATCGTAATTCCAAATCCACATACAAATTATCATCGAAAGTGACTTGTCACAAGGAATATTGTCTTCAAAGAAGAAGGAATATTGTCCTCACCACAGCCATGCAACGGATAACACATCAGTTGTCTTCACAGGATATTTCAAATCAGATTCACTCCTATGGATCTAATGAGGTGAGAAACATTCGATGTACAGTGAATCAATAATTAACCCACCCTTGTGGGCATAGGGAAGCTCCAAACAGTGACCCTTGGCCACCAGTTCCCTGGTTTCAATCCTTCCATTTTTCCTCCTTCATCTCCGTCTGACTCTGAGTGTCTGTGTCCTCGGTTAAAACTAAACAAGCTGTGAGTGATGTAAACAAGCTGCAAGTCAGACTGATTTTACTTCTTAATCCCTCTCTCTTAAAATGTCAGGCAAATTAAACCTAGGGATTCAGAACAATGGCAACTCCCCATTGTGAACTGACTGATGTGCCAGTAGTTGGGATGACCGAGTGAATCGCTTCCCACATTCTGAGCAGGTGAACGGCTTCTCCCCAGTGTGAACTCGCTGATGACATTGTTGGTTGGATGACTGAGTGAATCCCTTCCCACAGATTGAGCAGGTGAATGGCTTCTCCCCGGTGTGAACTCGCTGATGTCTCTGTAGGGTGGAAGATTGAATGAATCGCTTCCCACATTCTGAGCAAGTGAACGGCTTCTCCCCAGTGTGAACTCGCAAGTGACTCTGTAGGTTGGATGACTGAGTGAATCTCTTCCCACAGTCTGAGCAGAGGAACGGCTTCTCCCCAGTGTGAACTCGCTGATGTCTATGTAGGTGGGATGACTGAGTGTATCCCTTCCCACAGACTGAGCAGGTGAACAGCTTCTCCCTAGTGTGAACACGCTGATGTACCAATAGAGTGGATGACTCAGTGAATCTCTTCCCACAGTCTGAGCAGAGGAATGGCTTCTCCCCAGTGTGAACTTGCTGGTGTCTCTGCAGATGGTGTGACCGAATGAATCCCTTCCCACACTCTGAGCAGGTGAACGGCCTCTCTCCAGTGTGAATTCGCTGATGAATCTGTAGTATGGATGACTGAGTGAATCTCTTCCCACAGACTGAGCAGGTAAATGGCTTCTCCCCAGTGTGAACTCGCTGGTGTCTCCATAGTGTGGAAGTGTGAGTGAATCCCTTCCCACAGTCTGAGCAGGTGAATGGCTTCTCCCCAGTGTGAACTCCCTGATGTACGTTTAATTTAGAGGAGCAAGTGAATCCCTTCCCACAGTCCAAGCAGGTGAACGGCTGCTCTCCAGTGTGAACTCGCAGGTGAGCCATTATGTCAGATGGCCGAGTGAATCGTTCCCCACAAATTCAGCAGATGACCAGCCTCTGACTGGAGTGTCCACAGGTGGGAAGACTGACTGAATCCTTTCTCACACACAGAACAGGTGAATGGCCTTGCCCAATGTGTACTTGTTGATGTACCTTCAATTGAGATAACCGAGTGAATCCACTCCCACTGTCTGAGCAGGTGAACGGCCTTTCTCCTGTCTAAAATGACGGGTAAGCCAGTTGGATCCCTCTCCACTGTCTGAGCAGGAAGGATAGTCGATTGAATCCCTTGCTACACTTCTTAAATATCTAGACAGAGACAGCAAAACTGGTGTGTCGCGTTTGAGATTCCCGGCGACAGAATCCTTCTCATTTGTAACCTGTGAAAACATTTACATAATTCATCAATGGGTGTAGGACAACATTTCAGATGAGATTACTTGAGCTGCCAAGGTTTGATCTGGTATCACACTGTTACAGTGAGGTACAACCCAACTTGGAGAGAGAAATCATCTCCTGACTGGGCAGAGTGCTGGTATCTGGAATGACCATCAATTCCCTGAGGCTCTTCCTGTCTCTATCAGAATGGGGCATTTCTGCCATCTCCAATCTGTGACTTGGCTCAGTTTGACTCTCTCCATTGGTATTATTCCCTGTTCCTCCTGAGCTGCATGGGTGCCTGGCCCCACAGTAACTGAAACACTCTCACACAAATTGTCTTTCTTGGCATGCAGCTGGGATTTTTGTTTATGTCTTATTAACTTAAAGTGCCACTGTTTTAACACCATATAAAAAAATCCTGTTGATGTGAATTGTTGGTTCGCACAGCTGTGAAAAGGACAGAGTAAATTTTTGTATTATTTCAGGTTCTTGTCAGTCATAGAAAATTACAACACAGAAACAGGCCCTTTGGGCCATCTAGTTTGTGGTGATCTATTTAAACTGCCCAGTCCCATACCCCTATCATCCAGGTACCTATACGAACCTCCTAATGTTGAAATCGAGCTCGCATGCACAACTTGTGCTGGCTGCTCATTCCTCACCCAGATGACTGTCTGTGTGAAGAAGATTCCCGTCATGTTTCCCTTAACATTTCACCTTTCACCCTTAACCCCTGGCCTCTGGTTGTAGCCCCACCCCCATCTCAGTGGAGAAAGCCAGCTTGCATTTACACTATCTGTGCCACTCTATCACAATAAAATCTCCCCTCAATCTGCTACATTCCAAGGAATAAAGTCCGGACCTGTTCAGTCTTTCCTTACAACCCAAGTCCTCCAGACCTGGCAACATCCTTGAGAATTTTCTCTGAACTCTTTCAACGTCTTTACATCTTTCCTGTAGGTTGGTGACCAAAACTGCACTCAATACTCCAAATTAGGCCACACCAATGTCTTGTACAAAGTCAACAAGACATCCGTCTCCTGTACTCAGAACTTTGGTTCAAGAAGGCCAATATGTCAAAATCTTTCTTTCCGTCCCCATTGAACTGTGACACCACTTTCAGTGAAATGTGGACCTGTATGTCCAGATTCCTTTACTCTACAACACTCCTCCATGTCCGACCAGTCACTGTGTAAGTCCCACCCTGGTAGGTCCTTCCAAACTGCAACCCCTCACACGTTTCTGCTTTAAGTTCTACCTTCCATTTCTCAAACCATTTTTCCCGCTGGTCCAGATCTGACTGCAAGCCTCCTTGCTGTCCACTAGACCATCAATCTTGGTGCTACCCACAAATCTGCTGATCCAGTTAACCACACTATCATTCAGATTACTGATATAGATGACAAACAACAACAGATCCAGCACTGATCCCTGTGGCACACTACTAGACACAGGCCTCCAGTTAGAGAGCCAACCATCTGCTACCACACTCTGGCTTCTCCCAAAGACAGTGTCTCATCCAATTTACTGTCTCATCTTGAATGCTGAGTGACCGAACCTTCTTGACCAACTTCCCATATGAGACTTTGTCAACTGCCTTGCAAAAGTCCATGGAGACAACATCCACTGCCTTGCCTTCAACTACCTTCCTGATAACTTCCTCGAGAGACTCAGTAAGATTGGTTAGACATGACCTACCATGCACAAAGCCATGCTGTCTATCCTTAATCAGTCCACATCTATCCAAATACTTATATATCAGGTTCCTGCACACACATTCCAGTAACTTTTCCACTACTGTTGTCAAGCTCACAAATGTAAAAACACCTCCACCTCTGTAATCTGTACAGGGTCCATGAATCTGATGCTGCATTGCTTCACTTCTACAGACTGTGTCCATCTCCTGCATAAAGAGGAAGCAAAAAAAAAAAATCTCCCCCATCTATGTTGTCTCCTCATATGGATTACCATTCTGATCTTGCAAAGGATCAATTTCAAAAACTTGCAATCTTTTCACTCTTAACATATCTGCAGAATCCCTGAGGATTCTCCTTCACCTGGTCTGCTGGGGCAAACTCATGCCTTCTTTTATTTCTTTCATATGTGTTCACTTGAATTTCCTGTATTTCGTAAGTACCCTATTTGCTCCTATCTGCCTGTACCTGGTATGTACCTCCTTTTTTTGATCAGGGAGAGGAAAGCCAAAGGGGTGACAGAGCTGCGTGGTGGGAGGTGGGGGTAGAGGGGTTAATCAAAAGTTGCAGGGGGAACAGGAGCCTGAATAATGCAAAGTTAACCAAATTTGTTTTGTTCCTTAACATATAACAGTGATATCTACAGCACATTACAGGCACTTTGGCCCACAATCCTGTGCCGACCATGTAACCTACTCTAGAAACTGCCTGGAACTTCCCAGCACAGAGCCCTCTATTTTTCTATGTCCCTATCTAAGAGGCTGTTAAAAGACCCTATTGTATCTGCCTCAAACACGGCTGTTGGCAGTGCAATATGCACATCCAGCACTTTCTGTGTAATAAACTTACCCCTGACATCCCCTCGGTATCTATTTCCAAGCACCTTAAAAGACTGTATGCCCCCCATATTAGCCATTTCTGCCCTGGGAAAAAACCTCTGGCTATCCACACGATCAATGCCTCTCATCATCTTATACACGTAAAAAAAGGCTCCAAACATAAACAAGGAAATAATACATTGCTTTGAGGATTTGTTTGAAGTATAGAAGATAGATTTTTTTTCTCACACAGAGAGTGGTGAGTTCATGGAATGGGCTGCCAGCGGCCGTGGTGGAGGCGGAAATGAAAGGGTCCTTAAGAGACTCCTGGATGGATACATGAAATTTTGAAAGTTAGAGGGCTAGGGGTAAGCCTAGGTAGATCTAAGGTAAGGATATGTTTGAGCCAAAAGGTCTGTATTGTGCTGTAGGTTTTCTATGTTTCTGTGTAGACAAAATACAAGGGTATAGAATGGGTAAGTGCAAGCAGGCTTTTTCAACTGATTTTAAGTGTGACAACAACCAGAGGTGATGGGTAAGTGGGGAGGTGAAAGTTTATGGGGAACAAATTATTGGCCATGAGGGTGTGGAATGAGATGCCAGCACAAGTGGTGTATGATAGCTCGATTTTACCATTAAAGAGACGTTTGGATGGGTATCTGGATGGTAGGTGCTAAGGTCCCGGTGCAGGTCTTTGCATTCCACAGCTTGAATGTTTTTCCAGTATTGAGAAGATACGCCAAATGGCATGCTTCTGTACTGAACTTCTCCATGTTTCAATGACAGAGAGGCTGGCCAGACTTGATTGGAAGGGAAACTGGCAGCAGTGACAATGGAGCAGCAATGGCTGGGGTTTCTGGAGCACTTTGGGAGCTGAGTGATGGATACATCCCAAAGTAGTGCAAGCATTGGAAAGGCAGGAGGACACAACTGTGGCAAAATGAGAAGCCAAACCCAACATAAAAGCCAAAGGGAGGGCAAACAAAAGAGCAAAAACTATTGGCAAGCTTTTAGAAGCCAACAGATGACAACTAAAAAAGGGGTCAGATATGCTCAGGGCATGGACTGATGATATTGTAGCCATTAATGCATCTTGGTTGCACCCAACAGCCTGAGGCACTTAGAGGAACAAAATATATGGGGCCTCGATTCCTCTTGAAAACCAAGGTTCCCTGCATCATTTGCATCTCAACTTTTATTTTGACAGACACATACAAACACCACACCCTTAAAATTTCACTTCTGAAGGCATCCCACTGACTAAGTACTTATTTGCCAAAAAACATTCTGTCCCAAACCACACTTGTCAATTCCTTTCTGATACCATCAAAATTGACCTTTCTCCAACTTAGAATCTCAACCTGTGTTCCAGACCTCCCTTTTTCAATATTTACTTGGAATATAATAGCATTTTGACTTCTGGATACAAAGTGTTCCCATACACTAATTTCGTTCACTGGCCCTGGATCGTTTCCTAACAGCTTATTGCACACTTCTACATCAGGAATTCTATGTACTGATTAAGGGCACATTTGACAAACTCTTCCCCATCTAGTCCTTTTATAGTATGGGAGTCCCAGTCAATATATGGAAAGTTAAAATCGCTTACAATCTCAACCTTTGTTTCTTGACATAGTTTCATGTTTCTTGGTAGAGTCTCTCGACAAATTTGTTCCTCTAAATCCCTCAGATTGTTGGGTGTACTCTACTCCCTGTACTGGCTATAACATCATAATTCCATGCCCTGGGTTAATCTGGCTTTCCTAAGATGCTTCTTGCATTGTGATATGCACAGCTTAGCACATTCATATCATCATGCCCAACCATTTAATTGCTGACTCAAGTCTGCATTCTGAACAACATCTCTCTGGTGTCTAGAAAACAACCTCTCCCTCATTGTCACAAAAACAAAGGAGCAGGCTGTGGACCACAGAAAGAATGGATACAGGAAAAACCCTTCACAGCTTAATGGATCTGCTGTTCAGAGGGTGAACAGCTTTCAGTTCCTCAGCATACACATTACCGAGGATCCCACCAGGTCTGTACATACCGGCCGTGTGGTGAAAACAGCACAACAGCACCACTTTCACCTCAGATGTTTGAAGAAGTTTGGAATGGTTCCCCAAATCTGAAGAACTATCTACAGGGGCAACTTGAGAACATCCTGACTGGCTGCATCACTGTCTGGTATGGGAACTGTACTTCCCAAGTTGCAGGGCTCTGCAGAGAGTGGTGTGGACAGCCCAGCCCATCTGTATATGTGATCTTCCCACTATCCAGGATATTTACACTATTGTGTAAAAAGGACCTGCCGGATCATTGGGGAGCTCAGTCACCCCAACCACAGACTGTTGCAGCAGCTACCATCCGGGAAACGGTACCACAGCATAAAAGCCAGGACACCAGGATCTGGGACAGCCTCTTCCACCAGGCCACCAGACTGATTCATTCATGCTGATACATTTGTATTTCTGTTATCTTGGATGCCCTGTTGTACATATTAATTATTATAAATTGCTAGAAATTGCACATTTAGACTGAGACATAACTTAAAGATCTCTACTCTTTAAAGATGTATGTAATAAAGTCAATTCAATTCACCCTCTCCACTATCTGCTCTGTCATTCTGGCTCCAATCCTCCCTGCAACTTTAGTTTAACTGCTCACCCCACAGGGGAGCACTAGCAAGCCACTAGGATATTAGTCCCCTTCTAGCTCTGTTCTCCTAACGAACAAATCCCCTATCACCCCCTTTGACTTTCCCCCATCAGGTAATCCCCCCCACAACAGTTTCTAAAGTGGTCCACCTATTCTTGTGGGGTATGGCCACAACAGTACTCTGTGATGGCTATTTAACCTCATTCACCTTCCTGACTCTCACCCAGTTTCCTGTGTCCTGCACCCTAGGTGGAACTCGCATCTCTTCATGTCATATCCATCACCCCATCCGACTGCCAGATGATCTGGAATTCATCCATTTCAAGTTCCAGCTCCTTAACGTGCAGGGTTACAGGCTGCAGCTGGATCCACATCTTGTAAGTGAGGGCATCAGGGACACTGGAGGGACCCAGTGACAACAATATTGTGTGCACTGAATTCTACATTTTGAGGTATTCATTTGAACAGCTAGCGAATCACTGTCAGTAAGAACTTTGATCTCCTCTGGGATTGATCGAGTTCATCTGCACTCTCGCACAGCCTATGTACCTTGCCTGTAGCAGGTAATGGACGATGCTCTCGTCAGAGCTTTTGCATACTATCCATATCTGATTTGTTTGCTAACTGATGATTTAAAAATTCACATTTCCAAAGATTGCTCGACTTCTTCCCACTTGCAAATTCTCCAGCAACTTTTGTATCATCACAATACACACAGGTGACTCCACTTTCTGTATTGTACATAAATATTCCCCCTGAACCCTCCCTCAGGTGACAGATGGTGGTGAACTCAGTGATGGCAATCCCAATAAACATGAAGGGAAGGGCAGTCGTCTATCTTACTGGAGTCTGGCACATTTGTGATGTGAAAGCTACTTGTTGCCCAGGACAAAGTTGTTTGATATCATTATGGAACCAGAGAGAATGGGCTGAAGCATGTTCTCACTGGTAGAAAATTCCAGAACAAGAGGTGGTAGAACAAGGAACAGACACAAAATGCTGAAAGAACTCAGCAGGCCTGGCAGCATCTATGGAAAAAAATATTATTGTTGAGTTCCTCCAGCATTTGCGTTTCTTGGATCTCCAACATAGGAAAAAAAAACAGAAAAAACAGAAAACCTACAGCATAATACCGGCCCTTCGGCGTACAATGCTGTGCCGAACATTACTTACTTTAGAAATTACCTAGTGTTCCCCAGAGCCCTCCATTTTTCTACGTGCCAAGTATCTATCCAGGAGCCTCTTAAAAGACCCTATTGTATCCGCCTCCATCACTGTCACCAGCAGCCCATTCCACACACTCGCCACTCTGCGTAAAAAAAACTCACCCCTCGTGGTGATATCACGTGTCATAACGCGATGGTACCGAGCATGCGCAGAAACGAAGAATGTTCGAGAAGCATGGCAATGTAAAACGTAGTTTTGCTGCTGTTAAATAAAAGGTCAATTCTTCCAGTATATGGTTTGTTATGAGTAACTCACAGTACGTATAAGGCACACAACACCCCCGAGATCTCCGTCCAACCACCTTTAAACTGTGCCCTCTCCACAAATTCTCTTTTTTTAATGATTGGAAACAAAACAAAGCTGATTTTCTCGACTGGTGATGTAAAAGATTTTGTTCCCTTTCTCCGAGTTCCTAATCCTTGCATTTAGATAGCTGGAGATCAGCTCTGTCTGAGAGATCCATCGGTTCCCATTCCCTCATCAGTCGGAATCTCCCCGGGGCCCGTGTACGGATCGTGGGGCGGAGAGACATTTAAGAGAGCAGGACTGTGCCGGGATTGCGGGTCACGGTATCCGAAGCTCACAGAAATGTCCCGAAATCGGTGTTGCAAAGTTCACATGGTGAACTTTCTTACCTTATGCTGATCCTTCGGTTTGTGCACTGCGCGCATGCGTGATATCCGGGGATGTGAACAATGCTGACGCCTGCGAATTCAATCGGTCCTTCGCCGAATGCGATTTTTTTAACGTACGGACTTATGGGTAATCACGGTGCCATTGAAAGTTTCTGCATCACCGATTCCATGACAATACTTAAGTGTTTTTTTTGTGTGACGGCTCCCATAAACAATATACTACATATCAGCAGGCACTTCGTGTATCTAATGCCAAAGTACAAACCTATTACAAATGTTGATATGAAACACAGAAGATTCTGCAGTTGCTGGAAATACAAACACACACACACGCAGCAACTAAGCAGAGGAATACACAGTCTTGGCATGCTGAAGGCCGTCGGCCTAAACGCTGTCTATTTATTATTCATCACATTTGCGGCCTGATCTGTTGATTTCCTCCAGTACTTTGCAGAAATTAACGACCCTTTTTCAATCAAACCGATTCCAAACGTTTCTGATCTTTCATTTGTACCCACATCCTGGTGGAGTTATTCAGCTTCCTTCTACTCATCGTAAACTGCAGGCACCATTTGTTTCTGGAGTCCCAAAGTCCTGACTCAGGCTGGCAACTCTTTGGTTTCTGACTCTGCTCCATCGAAGATTCACTCGCTAGTCTGCTGTCAGGGTTGAGAGGCGCATTGCAACAACCGGCTGTCCTTTGAAATTAGAGAAAATGACCCAAAACGGTCAAAAGAGCAGGAAAGAAAGAGTTACCAACCTTAGTCCGGAGTTCTGAAGAACGTTAAAACCACAGTTCTTCAGCATGGAGAAAATCATGCAGGAAATTCATGGAGGTATATCTGATGATGAGAGTCATTTGACGTGCGGATAGCCAAAGGCTTTTTCCCAGGGCTGGAACGGCTAACACGAGGGGGCATAGGTTTAAGTTGCTTGAATGTTGGTACAGAGGTGATGTCAGAGCTAATTTTTTTTTAAACAAAGAGGTGTTTGTGTGGAATGCACTGCAAGCGACGGTGGTAGAGGGGGATACAATAGGGTATTTTAAGAGACTCTTAGATAAGTACATGTAGCTTAGGAAGATGGAGAGCTTTGCGGTAGGGTAATTCTTGGCAGTTTCTGGAGTAAGTTACATGGTCGGCATAACATTATGGGCCAACGGGTCTATAATATGCTGTAGATTTCTATAATTCTATGAAATTCAAGGGAAATCTCTTATCCCACGGAGAGATGACAAGTTGCAACCTGTCATCATAGAGAGTGTGAGAGGGAAACGGCAGGGATAGATTTTGATATACTGATATGGAACAGAAACATGGACAGGAACCAAATGGACTGAGTGGGCTTTCTAGTTTACATTGTGAGGGTGATAGAGACAGTAAGTACCTGAGACACGGGATAAATGATACAGAATTGACTTATCATTCATAGATTCACAATGTAAAACTTCTGTCTAGTCTAAGGCTAACATCAGCAGAACTGACCCCTCCAATGCTCAGACCAGGGTTCAGTCCTGGGTGCGATGAGCAGCCGCAAGAACTGCAGAATCTGACAGTAACAGTCCCTCATGAACCTGCAGCTGCCTTCAGTCACCGTGATGGTTAAACATTTAACACGGAGCTGATTTGAACTTCCTCCCTGATGGGAAGTTGCTGGTGTTGCAGCAGCTGGGATGATTGAGTAAATCTCTTTCTTTATTTATTAATCTTTTTATTGATATAAAGGAATATAAATACAAACAAGAGGAGAATTATCTCAAATGTACATATCAATAACAATACAAACAGAAAGTGAAATAAACATTATCAAAGTCATACATAGTGTTAAGCTATTATGTGATATATAATAAAAAAAAGATGACAGATGATTCTCCTCCATTCTATTCATGGAGAAAAAAAACTTTAAATTATGAAATGAAGAAAATAAAACATTGCACTCTACAAAATAAAAAAGGAACTGGGCAGTTCATTCTGAGGATATGATCAAAAAGTAAAAAAAAAAGAAAGAATTTTGATCAAATCTAGAACTTTGAAAAAAATTGTAAAAGTAATAAATCAAATCAACTGAAAATATTGAATAAATGATCGCCAGATTTGGTCAAATTTACAAGATGTGTCTAATGTCCGACTTTTTCTTTTCTCTAAACTTAGACAGGACATAATGGAGGAAAGCCAATAAAAGACAGTGGGTGGATTAGAATCCTTCCACTTCAGTAAAATGGCTGTCCTAGTCAATGAAGTTGAGTGGAATCAGGAATATTTCCTGGTTCCAGTGGGATAATCCCAATGGTTCCAGATCCAAGACATTTGATAATGTTTTAAAAACATCTCTCCAGAAATTGTCTAGTTTTATACAAGACCAAAACACATGAGTGAAAGTGGCCAGCTCAATATTACATCTGTCAGAGACAGGATTGATGTTGGAAAAAATATGTGCTAGTTTATCCTTTGTCATACACTACATGCACTACATTAAACTGTATCAAGGAATGGCGGGCACAAAGAGATGAGTTATTAACCAAATAAAAATTTTACTCTATTGATTATCTGAAAATGACTCTTGAAATTCTAATTCCCAAGCAGGTTTAATTATATCATTAGATATCAGTTGAATAGTGGTTTATAAATTATAGCTATCAGCCCTTTATGAAGTGGTTTAAGATGAAAGACGGCATCTGTCATATTAGGTGGATAAACAGAAGGATAATTTGGCAGCAAACCACGTAAAAAATTCCCAATATGTAATTATCTAAAAAAGTCTACATTAGATAAATCTGGCTATCCACAGGACCAATGCCTCTCATCATCTTATACACCTGCATGAATTTCCTGCATGTTTTTCTCCATGCTGAATAAGACGATGGCCACACTGTGGTTTTAAAGTTATTCAGAGCTCTGGGCTAAGCTGGTTCTTCCCTGCTCTTTTGAACGTTTTGCGTCATTTTCACTAATTTCAAGGGACTGTTCCTCAGGCAGCTGGGTTGTTGCAACGCGCCTCTAAACCCTGACAGCAGACTAGCGAGTGAATCTTTCTGACCAGAGTCAGAAACCAAAGAGTGGCCAGCCTGAATCTGGGCTTTATAACCATATAACAATCACAGCATGGAAACAGGACATCTCGGCCGTCATAGTCCGTTCCGAACTCTTAATCTCACCTAGTCCCACATACCCGCACTCAGCCCATAACCCTCCCCTCCTTTCCTGTCCATATAACTATCCAATTTTACCATAAATGACACAACTGAACTGGCCTCTACTACTTCTACAGGAAGCTCATTCCACACAGCTATCACTCTCTGAGTAAAGAAATACCCCCTCGTGTTTCCCTTAAACTTCTGCCCCCTAACTCTCGAATCATGTCCTCTCGTTTGAATCTCCACTACTCTCAATGGAAACAGCCTATTCACGCCAACTCTGTCTATCCCTCTCAAAATTTTAAATACCTCGATCAAATCCCCCCTCAACCTTCTACGCTCCAATGAATAGAGACCTAACTTGTTCAACCTTTCTCTGTAACTTAAGTGCTGAAACTCAGGTAACATCCTAGTAAATCGTCTCTGCACTCTCTCTAATTTACTGATATCTGTCCTATAATTCGGTGACCAGAACTGTACACAATATTCCAAATTTGGCCTTACCAATGCCTTGTACAATTTTAACATTACATCCCAACTTCTGTACTCAAAGCTTTGATTTATAAAGGCCAGCGTTCCAAAAGCCTTCTTCACCACCCTATCTACATGAGACTCCACCTTCAGGGAACTATGCACAGTTATTCCTAGATCTCTCTGTTCCACTGCATTCCTCAATGCCCTACCATTTACCCTGTATGTTCTATTTGGATTATTCCTGCCAAAATGAAGAACCTCACACTTCTCAGCATTAAACTCCATCTGCCAACGTTCAGCGTTCCACCATCTTTAGGATTGCAGAAAAAAAATGAGGCCTGGAGTTCACGATGAGTAGGAGGAAGAGGAATCACACCAGCAGGATGTGGCTACAAATGAAAGATCAGAAACATCTTGAAACTGTTTGATTGAAAAAAGGCGTTTAATTTCTGCAAAGTTCTGCAGGAAATCAACAGATCAGGCCGCAAACGTGGGGAGGAATAAATAGACAACGCTTAGACAGAGCCCGTTCAGCATGCCTAGACTGTGTACTCCTCTGCTTAGTTGCTGCCTGAACTGCAGAGTTCCTCCAGCATTGTGTGTCTGCATCTCTCTATTTCCAGCAACTGCAGAATCTCTTCTGTTTCATACCTGCATTTGTAAGAGGATTGTACATTGGCATTAGATACACGGAATACCTGTTAGTATCGACTTTGTTTGTTTCTGGGAGCCGTCACACAAAAGAAAACTGAGCTATGGACATGCAACCGGTGCTTGCAGAGACTTTCAATGGCACCGTGGTTACCGATAAATCCATGCCAAAGCACCGATCTAATGCGCAGGCGTTAGCGTTGTTAATTATACCCGAACATCACGCATGCGCGCAGTGCGCAAACGGAAGGATCAGCATCAGGTAAGAGTGTTCGCCACGTGAAGTTTTCAACACAGTTTTAGGAAATTTTCTGTGAACTTCGGACACCGTGGCCCGCAATCCCGGGACAGTCCTGCTCTCTTCCCTCTCTCTCAGTCCCACGATCCGTACACGGGCCCCGGGGAACTTCAGGCTGATAAGGGAATGGGAACCGATGGATCTCTCAGACAGAGCTGAGCTCCAGCTATCTAAATGCAAGGATTAGGACCTCGGAGAAAGGGAACAAAATCTTTTACATCACCAGCTGAGAAAATCACCTTTTTTTCTACCTCCAATCACAAACAAGAGAAAACCTGTGGAGAGGGCACAGTTTTAAGGTGCTTGGAAGCCGGTTGGAAGGAGATGTCAGGGGTTGTGTGCTTTATACGTACCCTGGGTTACTCATAACAAACCATATTCTGGAAGAATTGACCTTTTATTTAACAACAACAAAACCACGTTTTAAACTGCCATGCTTCTCGATCAGTCTTCATTTCTGCGCATGCTCGGAACTCTGTCCCATCCCTTTCTCACATGTGATATCACAATGAGGGGGGAGTTTTTTTTTACGCAGAGTGGCGAGTGTGTGGAATGGGCTGTGATGGAGGCCGATACAATAGGGTCTTTTAAGAGGCTCCTGGATAGGTACATGACACGTAGAAAAATGGAGAGCTGTGGGGAATATCATGTAATTTTTAACGTAAGTAATGTTCGGCACAGCATTGGGGGCTGGAGGTTGAGGCGTTCTTTATCTACGTTGGAAATCCAAGAAACACACACAAAATGCTGGAGGAACTCCACATTGATACAATTTTCCTTAGATGCTGTCTGACCTGCAGCATTTTGTGTGTGTTCCTTGTTCTACCACTTCTTGTTTTGGAATTTTCTACCGGTGAGAAAATGCCTTGACCCATTCTCTCCGGATACATAATGATATCAAACATCTTTGCCCTGGGCAACAAGTAGCTTTCACATCACAAATGCGCCAGTCACCGATGAGACAGACTACAGCCCTTCCCTTCATGTTCATTGGCATTGCCATCACTGAGTTCATCACCATCAGTCCCCTGGGGGAGGGTTCAGGGGGAATATTTATGTACAATACAGAAAGTGGAGTCACCTGTGTGTATTGTGATGATGCAAAAGTTGCTGGAGAATTTGCAAGTGGGAAGAAATCGAGAAATATTTGGGAATCTGACTTTTTAAAGCATTATTTAGTAAGCAAATCAGATATGGATAGTATGCAAAAGCTGTGATGAGAACATCCTTCATTACCTGCTACAGGCTTGCGACATAGGCAGTGTGAGAGTGCAGATGAACTCGATCAAATCCAGAGGAGATCAAAGTTCTTATTGACAGTGATTCACTAGCTTTTGAAATGAATATCTCAAAATATAAAATTCAGTGCAGACCATATTGTTGTCACTGGGTAAACATTGCACAGCACAAGGTTTTTGCACGCATATTTCAAATTGGAGGGGACATTAATGGGAATGAGGGGAGACTTCAGTGTCCCTGATGCCCTCACCTACAAGATGTGCATCCAGCTACAGCTTGTAACCCTGCACTTTAAGGAGCTGGAACTTGAAATGGATGAATTCCAGATCATCCGGCAGTTGGATGGGGTGATGGATATCACATGAAGTGATGTGAATTACACCCAAGTTGCAGCACTCAGGAAACTGGGTGAGTGTCAGGAAGGGGAATGAGGTTAAATAGTCATTGTTGAGTAATCTTGTGGCCATCCCCCACAAGAATAGGTGGACCAGTTTGGAAGGTGTTGTGTGGGGATTACCTGATGGAGCAAAGTCAAAAGGGAGATAGGGGATTTGTTAGTTAGTGGAACAGAACTAGAAGGTGACTACTATCTTAGTAGTAATGCGTCCCTGTGGGGTGGGTGGTTAAACTAAAGTTGCAGGGAGGATTGGTGCCAGAATGACAAATCAGATAGCGGAGAGATTGAATTGAATTGACTTTATTACATACATCCTTCATATACTTAAAGAGTAGAAATCTTTACGTTATGTCTCCATCTAAGTGTGCAATTTATAGTAATTAATAATAATTAATATGTACAACAAGGCATACAAAGGTAACAGAAATACAATTGTATCAGCATGAATGAATCAGTCTGATGGCCTGGTGAAGGGGCTGCCCCGGATCCTTGTGGTCCTGGCTTTTATGCTGCAGTACCGTTTCCCGGATGGTAGCGGCTGCAACAGTCTCTGGTTGGGGTGAATGAGTTCCCCAATGATCCTATGGGTCTGTTTTACACAATAATGTAAATACCCTGGATCGTGGGAAGTTCACATATACAGATGGGCTGGGCTGTCTGCACCACTCTCTGCAGAGCCCTGCAACTGGGGAAGTACAGTTCCCATACCAGGCAGTGATGCAGACTCTCAGGATGTTCTCAAGTTGCCCCTGTAGAAAGTTCTTGGGATTTGGGGAACCATTCCAAACTTCTTCAACAGTCTGAGGTGAAAAAGACGCTGTTGTGCCATTTTCACCACACGGCCGGTATGTACAGACCTGGTGGGATCCTCGGTAATGTGTATGCTGAGGAACTGAAAGCGGTTCACCCTCTGAACAGCAGATCCATTGATGTCAGAAGGGTTTATCCTTTATCCATTCTTTCTGTCAGCCACAACCAGCTCCTTTGTTTTTGTGATAATGAGGGAGAGGTTGTTTTTTAGACACCAGACAGATGTTGTTCAGACTGCAGACAAAGTCAGCAATCAAAAGGTTGAGCATGGTGAGATGAATGTGATGAGCTGTGTATATCACAATGCAAGAAGCATCGTTGGAAAGCCAGAATAGCCCACGGCATGGAATTTTGATATTGTAGTCATTACTGGGAGTTGGTAACACCCAACAATCTGAGGGATTTAGAGGAACAAATTTGTAGAGAGATCACAGACTATTCCAAGAAACAAAGGCTGAGATTGTAAGCGATTTTAACTTTCCATATATTGAGTGGGACTCCCATACTGTAAAAGAACTAAAAGGGGTAGAATTTGTCAAATGCGTCCTTAATCAGGACGTAGAATTCCTGATGTAGAAGTGTGAAATAAGCTGTTAGGAAACAATCCAGGGCTAGTGATTGAAATTAATGTATGGGAACACTTTGTATTCAGAGGTCATAATGCTATTATATTCCAAATAAATATGGAAAAAGAGAGGTCCAGTACACAGATTGAGATTCTAAATTGGAGAAAGGTCAATTTTGTTGGTATCAGAAAGGATTTGACAAGTGTGGTTTGGGACGGAATGTTTTTTGGCAAAGGAGTAAATAGTAAGTGGGACACCTTCAGAAGTGAAATTTTAAAGGTATAGAGTATGTATGTGCCTATCAAAATAAAAGTTGAGATGTAAATGATGCAGGGAACCTTGATTTTCAAGAGGAATCAAGGCCCCATTTTGTTCCTCTAAAAGCCTCAGACTGTTGGGTGCCACCAAGACTCATTAATGATTACAATATCATCATTCCATGCCCTGAGCATAACTGACCTTTTTTTAGTTGTCATCTGTTGGCTTCTAAAAGCTTGCCAATAGTTTTTGTTCTTTTGTTTGCCCTCTCTTTGGCCTTTATGTTGGGTTTGGCTTGTCATTTCGCCACAGTTGTGTCCTCCTGGCTTTACTACTTTGGGATGTATCCATCACTCAGCTCCCAAATTGCTCCAGAAACTCCAGCCATTGCTGCTCCATTGTCACTGCTGCCAGTTTCCCTTCCAATCAAGTCTAGCCAGCCTCTCTGTCATTGAAACATGGAGAAGTTCAGGACAGAAACATGCCATTTGGCCTATCTTCTCAATGCTGGAAAAACATTCGAGCTGTGGAATGCAATGACCTGCACCGTGACCATAGCACCTCCCATCCAGATACCCATCCAAACGTCTCTTAAATGGTAAAATGGAGCTACCATACACCACTTGTGCTGGCATCTCATTCCACACCCTCATGGCCAATAATTTGTTCCCCATTAATTTTCACACTTAAAATCAGTTGGAAAAGGCTGCTTGCATTTACCCATTCTATACCGTTATATTTTGTCTACATAGAAACATAGAAAACTACAGCACAATACAGGCCTTTTGGCCCAAACATATCCTTACCTTAGATCTACCTAGGCATACCCCTAGCCCTCTAACTTTCTAAACTCCATGTATCCATCCAGGAGTCTCTTAAAAGACCCCTTTGTTTCCGCCTCCACCACCACCATGGACTCGTGCATGCACTCACCACTCTCTGTGTGAGAAAAAGAAACCATCTTCTATACTTCTAACAAATCCTCAAATCAATATTGTTTCCTTGTTTATTTTTAGAGCTTTTTTCAGGTGTATAAGATGATGAGGGGCATTGATCATGTGGATAGCCAGAAGTTTGTTCCCAGGTCAGAAATGGCTAATATGAGGGGGCAAAAAGACTTTTAAGGTGCTTGGAAATGTAAACCGAGGGGATGTCGGGGGGTATGTTTATTACACAGAGAGTGTTGGATGTGCGTAATGCACTGCCAGCAGCAGAGTCCGAAGCAGATACAATGGGGTCTTTTAACAGCCTCTTAGATGGGTACATGGAGCATAGAAAAGTAGAGGGCTGTGTGCTGGGAAGTTCCAGGCAGTTTCCAGAGTAGGTTACATGGTCGGCACAGGACTGTGGGCCAAAGTGCCTGTAACGTGCTGTAGATATCACTGTTATATGTTAAGGAGCAAAACAACTTTGGTTAACTTCCGATCATCTGGTCCCACCCCCATCACTAAAGATGACTTAATTATCTCTGCCAGGGACACAACAATTTCTGCACTTGACTCCCACAGGGTCTAATCCACCCTAATCTGCCTCAGGATTGGAAACACCTCCTCCACTTTAGTCAGTACAGGATCCACGATGTTAATGCCGCTTTTCCAAACTTCCATAGACCCTGTGTCCTGTCTCCTGACTAAATAGAGATTTAAAAAAAACGAGGATCTCCCTATCTGCTTTGTTTCCACACATGGATTGCCACACTGGTCTTACAGAGGACCAACTTTCTCCCTTGCAATCCTTTTGCTCTTACTCTATCACTGGAATCACTTAGGATTATCCTTCATCTGTTTTGTGAGGGCAAAACATGCTTTCATTTAGCCATCCTGATTTATTTCTTATGTGTTCTCTTGCATTTCTTATACTCCATAAGAACCTGCCTGCCTATTCCTGTTATACAATTCCATTTTGTGCTTCACCAGGGTCTCAATATCTCTTGAAAAACAAGGTTCCCAACTGTTTCTGTCTTTACCTTTTATTCTGACAAGGAGATACCCGCTTTGTACTTTCAAAATTTCGCTTTGAAGGCCTCCCATTTACCAAGCACACCTTTGCCTTAAAGCAGCCTGTCCCAATCCACAGTTGCCAGATCCTAGTGTTGATGATGCCCTGAACACATCCGCCTTTCCTACGCTGCTCCTTGTATTGAAATATACAGGGCTCAGCATATTCACTGCACCATGCTGATCTTTATCAATCCTGACTTTGTCTGAGGACTGGACAACACCTGTCTCCACAACCCCTCCACTCTCTGTTCTGTTATTCAGGCTCCCATTCCCCCTGCAACTTTAGTTTAACCCTTCTTACCCCCACCTCCCACCATGCAGATCTATCAGCCCTTTGGCTTTCCTGTCCCAGACCAATAAAAAGGAGGTGCATACCAGGTACAGGCAGATAGGAACAAATGGGGTACTTATGAAATACACGAAATTCAAGTGAACACTTGGAAAGAAATAAAAGAAGGCATGAGGTTGCCCCAGCAGACAAGGTGAAGGAGAATCCTCAGGGATTCTGCATATATGTTAAGAGCAAAAAGACTGCAAGGGAAATAATTAATCCTCTGGAAGATCAAAATGGTAATCCATATGAAGGATAGCATAGACTTGGGGAGATTTTTTCTGCATCCGTATTGACTCAAGAGATGGACCCAGAGTCTATAGAAGTGAGGCAAAGCCGCATCAACTTCATGGACCCTGTACAGATTACAGAGGTGGAGGGGTTTGCTGTCTTGAGGCAAATTGGTGTGGATCAATCCGCAGGGCCTGACAAGTTGTTCACAGGGACCCTGCGGAAGACAAGTGCAGAAATTATTGGGGCCTTAGCACAGATACTTAAATCATCCTTAATGACAGGTGAGGTACTGGAGGATTGGAGGACAGACAATGTTGTTCTGATGTTCAAGAAAGGCTGCAAAAATAAACTAGGAAATTATACGTTGGGGAGCTTGACTGGGAAAGTTATTGGAATGTGGGTACAGGAACCAGGTATATACTGTAAGTATTTGGATAGGTGTGGACCGAAAAAGGATAGGCAGCGTGGCTCTAGCCAATCTTATAGAGTCTCTCGAGGAAGTTATAAGGAAAGTGGATGAGGGCAAGGCAGTGGATGTTGTCTACATGGACGTTAGCAAGGCACTTGACAAAGTCTCATATGGGAGTTTGGTCAAGAAGGTTCATTCACTCAGCATTCAAGATGAGACAGTAAATCGGATGAGACACTGTCTTTGGGAGAAGCCAGAGTGTGGTAGCAGATGGTTGCCTCTCTGACCGGAGGCCACTGGCTAGTGGTTGCCACAGGGATCAGTGCTGGATCTGTTGTTGTTTGTCATCTATATCAGTAACCTGGATGACAGTGTGGTTAACTGGATCAGCAAATTTGTGGATGACAACAGGACTGGGGGTTTAGCGGACTGCGAGATTTACTTCTTATGTGTTCTCTTGCATTTCTTATACTCCATTAGAACCTGCCTATCCCTGTTATGTAACTCCATTTTGTGCTTCACCAGGGTCCCAATATCTCTTGAAATCCAAGGTCCCTACAGTTTAACATATCCTCTTCGCTGACGATCAACATTGCTGCACCTCAGAGGTGTGTGCTTAGCCCACTGCTTTACTCTCTGTATACACATGTCTGTGTGGCTAGGCATAACTCAAACACCATCTACAAATTTGCTGACGATACACCCATTGTTGGTCGATTCTCAGATGGTGACGAGGGGGCATACAGGAGTGAGATATGCCAGCTAGTGGAAGGGTGCCACAGCCGCAACCTGGCATTCAACGTCAGTAAGACGAAAGAGCAGATTGTGGACTTCAGGAAGAGTAAGATGAGGGAGCACGTACCAATCCTCATAGAGGGAAGTAGAGACAGTAAGCAACTTTAAATTCCTGGGAGTCATGATCTCTGAGGATCTAATCTGGTCCCAGCACATGGATGTAGTCAGAAAGAAAGCAAGACAGTGGCTATGCTTTCTTAGGACTTTGACGCGGTTTGGCATGTCAACAAATACGCTCAAACACTTCTATAGTTGCAGCATGGAGAGCATTCTGACAAGCTGCATCACTGTCTGGTGTGGAGGGGCTTCTGCACAGGACCGTAAGTATCTGCAGAAGGTTGTAAATCTAGTCAGCCCCATCTTGTGTACTAGCCTACAAAGTATCCAGGACATCTTTAGGAAGCAGTGTCTCAGAAAGGCAGCGTCCATTATTACTGTCCTCCAGCACCCAGGGCATGCCCTTTTCTCATTGTTACCTTCAGGCCTGAATAAAGGCACACACTCAGTGATTCAACAACAACTTCTTCCCCTCTGCCATCCAATTCCTAAATGGACTTTGAAGCTTTGGACACTATCTCACTTCTACTGTTTTTGCACATTTTTAATGATCTATCCATTACACATAATTTATTTAATTGTTTATTTCTAACGTTTTAATGTATTTATTTTTTTATTATTATTATTATTATCTATGCTAGGCTATGTACTGCATTGAACTGCTGCTGCAAAGTTAACAAATTTCACGACACATGCCGGTGATAATCAACCTGATTCTGATTCTGAGTTTCTATCTTTATCTTTTATTCTGAGAAGCACATAACCGCTTTGTACTTCCAAAATTTCACTTTGAGGGCCTCCCATTTACCAAACACACCTTTGCCATAAAGGAGCCTATCCCAGTCCACAGTTGCCAGATCCTAGTATCCTAATTCCAGGTGTTGATCCATGCCCTGAACACATCCACCTTTCCAACGCTGCTCCTTGTATTGAAATATACAGGGCTCAGCATATTCACTGCACCATGCTCAACATTTTGATTCCAGACTTTGTCTGAGGACTGAACAACATCTGTCTCCACAACCCCTCCACTATCTGGTCTGTTATTCAGCCTCCCATTCCCCCTGCAACTTTGGTTTAACCCCCCGCCCCTTACCCCCACTTCCCAGCATGCAGCTCTATCATCCCTTTTGCTTTCCTCTCCCAGATCAATGAAAATGAGGTGCATACCAGGTACAGGCAGATAGGAACAAATGGGGTACTTATAAAATACAGGAAATTCAAGTGAACACTTGAAAGAAATAAAAGAAGGCACGAGGTTGCTCCAGCAGACAAGGTGAAGGAGAATCCTCAGGGATTCTGCAGATATGTTAGGAGCAAAAGGATTACCAGTGGAAAAAATTAATCTTCTGCAAGATCAGAATGGTAATCCATAACAGGAGACAAAATAGATGGGGAGATTTTTTTTCTGCATCCGTATTTACACAGGAGATGGACACAGAGTCTATAGAAGTGAGGCAAAGGAGCATCAACTTCATGGACCCTGTACAGATTACAGAGGTGGAGTTGTTTACTGTCATAAGCCAAATTAGTATGGATAATTCCCCAGGGCCTGACAAGTTCTTCCCTGGGACCCTGCGGAAGACAAGTGCAGAAATTGTTAGGGCACAAACACAGTTATTTAAATAATCCTTAGTGACAGGTGAGGTACTGGAGGATTGGAGGACAGACAATGTTGTTCTGCTGTCCAAGAAAGGCTCTAAAAATAAATAAGAAACTGTACGTTGGTGAGCTTGACATCAGTCGGGGCAAAGTTATTGCACGTTATGTGCAGGAACTGGAGATGTAAGTATTTGGATAGATGTGGACTGATTAAAGATAGACAGCATGGCTTTCTGCATGGTAGGTCAGGTCTAACCAGTCTTATAGAGTCTCTCGAGGAAGTTATCAGGAAAGTGGATGAAGGCAAGGCACTGGATGTTGTCTACATGGACGTCAGCAAGGCACTTGACAAAGTCTCAAATGGGAGGTTGGTCAAGAAGGTTCAGTCACTCAGCATTCAAGATGAGACAGTAAATTGGATGAGACACTGTCTTTGGGAGAAGCCAGAGTGTGGTGGCAGGTGGTTGCCTCTCTGACCGGAGGCCTGTGGCTCGTGGTTGTCTCAGGGATCAGTGCTGGATCTGTTGTTGTTTGTCATGTATATCAGTAATGTGGATGATAACATGGTCAGCTGGATCATGAGATTTGGGGATAACACCAAGATTGGGGTGTAATGAACCGCGAGGAGGACTGTCATGGCTTGCAGTGCAATCTTGATCAGCTGGAAAAATGGGTTAAGAAATGCAAAATGGAGTTTAATAGAGACAAGTGTGGGGTGTTGCATTTTGGTAGGAACTAGGTTTTATACAGTGACTGGTCGGGCACTGAGGAGTGTTGCAGAGGAAAGGGATCGAGGAATACACGTCTATATTTCACTGAAAGTGGTGTCACAGTTCAATAGGGACGGAAAGAAGGATTTTGGCACATTGGCCTTCATAAACCAAAGTTCAGAGTACAGGAGGTGGATGTTATGTTGACTTTGTACAAGACAATGGTGAGGCCTAATTTGGAATATTGAGTGCAGTTTTAGTCACCAACTTACAAGAAAGATGTAAAGACTTTGGAAGAGTTCAGAGAAAATTCACAAAGATGTTGCCAGGTCTGGAGGACTTGGGTTATAAGGAAAGATTGAACAGGTCAGGACTTTATTCCTTGGAATGTAGAAGATTGAGGGGAGATTTGATGGAGGCATATGAGAGTTCTGAGGTTTATAGATAGGGTAAATGGAAGCTGGCTTTTACCACTGAGATGGATTGGGACTACATTGGTTAAGGGTGAAAGGTGAAACATTCAAGAGTAAAATTCTTCACACAGACGGTCATCTGGGTGTGGAATGAGCAGCCAGCACAAGTGGTGCATGTGAGCTCAATTCTGCCGGGTGAGTTTCCAAAGAGATCACCAGCTCGTAACCCAGCACGGATGGAAAGCGTGCAGGGGAGCCGGATGGATTCGAACTCAGGACCTTTCGTCCTGAAATCCTGATGCCACCTCGCCACCATCCAGTTCAAGAGATACTTACATGGCATTGAAACTGTGGGAGATTAAATTAACATTACATAAAGAAACCCCCGGCTGCACGTCAAGAAAGGCTATTTGTGTGAGGGTGTTTCAGTTACTGTGGGGCCAGGCACCCATGCAGCTCAGTGGGAACAGGGAATAGTACCAATGGAGAGAGTCTGACAAGTCACAGGTTGGAGATGGCAGAAATGCCCCATTCTTATAGAGACAGGAGGAGCTTCAGAGTGTTCAATGCTCATTCCAGATACCAGCACTCTGCCCAGTCAGGAGATGATTTCTCCATCCAACTTGGATTGAACCTCAATGTAACAGTGTGATATCAGATCACACCTTGACAACTCAAGTGATCTCATCTGAAATGTTGTCCTTCAACCACTGATGGATTTTTAACTCTTTTTACAGGTTGGAAACGACAAGGAATTTTTCTATGGGAATTCAAACACAACACACCAGTTGTGCTGTCTCTGTCTAAATATTTAAGGAACAAGGGATTCAATCAACCATTTTTCCTGTTCAGACCGTGGGGAAGGATTCACTCGGTCATCTGGTCTAATGGCTCACCAGCGAGTTCACACCAGCGAGCGGCCGTTCACGTGCTCAGACTGTGGGAAGGGATTCACATTGTCATCTCACCTAATGAGACACCAGACAGTTCATACTGGGGAGCGACCGTTCACCTGCCCAGAATGTGGGAAAGGATTCACTCAGTCATCTGAACTACTGGCACACCAGTCAGTTCACACTGGGGAGAGGCCGTTTAACTGCTCCGAATGTGGGAAGGGATTCACTCGGTCATCTCACCTACTGGCACACCAGCGAGTTCACACTGGAGAGAAGCCATTCACCTGCGCAGACTGTGGGAAGGGATTCTCTTGGTCATCTGATCTCCAAAAACACCAGCGAGTTCACAGTGGGGAGAGGCTGTTCACCTGCTCAGACTGTGGGAAGGGATTCACTCAGTTATCCAACCTACAGAGTCACCAACGAGTTCACACTGGGGAGAGGCCATTCATCTGCTCAGACTGTGGGAAGGGATTCAGTCAGTCAGCCACCCTACAGAGACACCAGCGAGTTCACAATGGGGAGAGGCCGTTCACCTGCTCAGTCTGTGGGAAGGGATTCACTCAGTCATCTGATATGCTGGCACACCAGCGATTTCACACTGGGGAGAGGCCATTCATTTGCTCAAACTGTGGGAAGGGATTCACTCAGTTATCCACCCTACAGAGACACCAGTCAGTTCACACTGGGGAGAGGCCGTTCACCTGCACATACTGTGGAAAGGGATTCACACGGTCATCCACCCTATTGGCACACCGGTCAGTACACACTGGGGAGTGGCCATTCATCTGCTCAGAATGTGGGAAAGGATTCACTCAGTCATCCAAACTACTGGCACATCGGTCAGTTCACACAGGGGAGAGGCCGTTCACCTGCGGTGAATGTGGGAAGGGATTCACTCAGTTATCTCATCTACAGAGACACCAGCGAGTTCACACTGGGTAGAGGCCATTCACCTGCTCAGACTTTGGGAAGAGATTCTCTCAGTTATCTCCACCAAATGTGCGTCATTGACTTCACACTGGGGAGTGGTCATTCACCTGCTGTGAATGCGGGGAAGGATTCACTCAGTAATCAAACCTTTTGACAGACTACTGGGTTCACACTGGGGAGAAAGTTTCAATAAGCTGAATGCTGGATATTTGTCCATCACCGTTGCTGAATGCAATGTCAAGAGTGACTGTAAGGGCTGAACTCTGCAATTATTGCTGCTGCTCACCACACCCAGTTCTGCACCCTGGTCACTGGGCATGGGAGGAGTTCCTCCTGCTGCATATTCACCTTTAATGGGACTGGAGTTTAATTCTCTGAATCTGTGACAAATAAATCAGTTCTATTTTAAACTCTGTCTTTGGAACTTAGTGAATTTATAACACACCAAGTGTACAATAGAGATCAACTCAGGCCAGCTGGACACTACCAGTGATTCTGTTCCAGGACAGTCCTTTTAATTCCTCCCCTGTTGTTCATCTCTCGCTCTCCCTGTGGTGATGGGTTCCAAGCAGTCACCGCTCTGGGTGAAGAGGTTTCCCTTGAATTTTCTGCAGACTGAAGAAGTCGAGCTGACTGCAGTTCTGTCTGAGATGTTCTTTGCCCCTCAAATCTCTGGACGAGGAGGAATGACATTGGTAGTTAACCTCCTCAATCATGACTCATTTCAACATTATGGGTAATTTTCCCTGCTTCTAAAGGGTTGTTGAAAGCACCACTGTCCTCTAAAGACTGAAAGCAGAATGGAAAACCATTTGTTGGATGTTCAATGAAGCAGGGTCAGAAACCCGAGGGGGGTCTGCACAGGGCAGAGTTTGGGGCTCTGGACGATGGTTCGGGTAAGAACGTATGATGAGGAGAAGGGAATCAGCAGTAGGGCATGGCAACGAATGACAGAGTAGCAACATTTGGAAGCAGATTGACAAAATCTTTTGTTTGTCTGACTGATGACACAGACAATGCCTGTGGTGAGGTGCTCCACTGGTCGAGGAACATGTGTGTGTTGGGAATGGTTTTATCTATCGAGGGATTTGTTCCTGTAATATTATTAATGTCCTTCTAGGTCCCTCCAGCATTTTATGTACGTGTTGCTTGGATTTCCAGCATCCACAGATTTTCTCCTGTTTTTGATAAGAGCAAAAGCCGGGTCATATAATATAGCAAGAAAATAGTGGGAAATTAGAGGATTGGAAAGCTTTGACATAACCAACAGGAGACAACTAAAAAAAAACACACACACACAGGAGGGACAAGATGAAAAAGTAAGCTGAGTGAGCCAGTAATATCAAGTTTCAGAAGTTGTTCACATACATAAAGTGTAAAGGAGAGGCAAGAGTTGATATTGTACCGCTGGAAGATGATGCTGGTGAGATAGTAATAGAGCAAAGAAATCGCGGCCGAATGTAATAATTATTTTGTGTCATTCTTCACTGTGTAAGACACTCGCAGTATAAGACCATAAGACATAGGAGCAGAATTAGGCCATTCAGCCCCATCGAGTCTGCTCCACCGTTCTATAATGGCTGATCCCAGTTCTCACCCAACCCCATGCACCTGCCTCCTCGGCATATCCTGTAATGCCCTGACTGATCCGTAAACTATTAGCTTCTGCCTAAAATGTACGCACAGACTTGTCCCCCACCACCGTCTGTGTCAGAGAATGCCATAGATTCACTGCTCTCTGGCTAAATAAAATCCTCCTTAACTATTCTGAAAGGTCGCTCCTCAGTTTGGAGGCTGTGCCCTCTGTCATGGCTACCCCTACCATGCGGAAAGTCCTCTCCTCATCCACACTAACTGGACCTTTCCACATTCGGTAGGATTCAGTGAGATTTTACATCCCCCCCCCCCCAACATTTATTAAACATAAGTCAGTGCAGGAGTACAGGCCCAAAGAAGGAAACGCTTCTCATATCTTAACCCCTTTATTACCGGAATCATCTTCTTGAACACCCTCTGGACTCTCTGCAATGACAACACACCTTTTCTGAGATATGCATCCCAAATACTCTCAGTGCGGCCTAAGTAACGTCTTATAAAATATCAGCATTGTTTCCTTGCTTATAGATTCTACTTCACTTTAAATAAATGCCCACAATCATTTGGCTTCTTTATCATAGGCTCAACCTGTAAATTAACCTTCTGGGAATCTTGCCCAAGGATTCACATTTTCTGCTGTACTTCTGTTGTTTGAACCTTCTCCCCAATCAGATAATAGTTCACTATTGTTACTTTTGCCAAAGTGCTTTATCGTACATTTCCCAATATTGTATTCCATTTGCCTTTTTTTTTATCCCGTTCTTGAAATTTGTCGGTGTCCTGCTGCAATTGTATTGTTTCCTCAGCACTCCACCTACCTTCGTATCATCCACAAACCTTGCCACAAAGCCATCAGTTCCATTATCCAACTCATTGACAAACAATGTGAAAAGTAGTGGACCAAATACTGACCCCTGTAGACCACCAGTCACTGCCAGACAACCAGAATGAGCCCCTTTTATTCCCACTCGCTGCCTCTTGGCTGTCAGCCATTCCTCTATCCATGCCAGTATTACTTCTGACTTTTATCCTGTCGAGCAGTCTCATGTGTGACACCTTATCAGAAGCCTTCTGAAAGTCCAAGTAAATGATATCCACTGCCTCTCGTTTGTCCATCCTGCTTATGACTTCCTCAAAGAACTCTAACAGATTTGTCAGGCATGATTTCCCTGTACAGAACCTATGCTGGCTTTGATTTATTTTTAGTCCCCAAAACCTCATCTGTTATATTAAACTCAAATGCTTCCCCAGGCACTGAGGTTAGGCTAACTGGACTATAATTTGTTTTGTTTTTAGTTGCCCGTTGATGAATTTTACAAGAAACCCAATTATCTAACTTCCTACTCACTTTTGCTAACTTATACACACTTTCCTTGGCTTTTATACAGTCCTTAAATTCCTTTCTCAGCCGCGGTAGTCCAGCCCCACTGTTTGAGAACTACTTCTGCCGGACATATCTATCCTGTACGTTATGGACTATTCTCAGAGATGTCAGCCACCTGGGGAATCACCTCTCTCATGCCTCTGTAATTCCCTTTATTCCATTGCCATACTCCGCATGTGACCTATGCTTCTCCCTCACAAGTTGCAGTGGGAATTCAATCAAATTATGATCACTGCCTTCTAATGGTTCCTTTACATTAACCTCCCTAATAAGATCTGGGTTAATACACAACACCAAAACTAAGATAGCAGTTCCCTGAGTAGACTGAACCATCAGCTGCTCTAAAAAGCCATTTCGTAAGCATTCCCTCTCTTGTGATCGGACACAAAAGCCTGAAGGTAGCTAAGACTGCTGGACCAGAAGGTGTGCACCCCAGGGTTCAGAAAGAGGTAGATGAAGAGACAGTGAAGGCATTAGAGTCATAGAACATTACAACACAGGCAAACCCCTTTCGGCCAATCTAGTCCATGCCAAAACATTAATCTGTTGAGTTCCAACAACTTCCACCTGGACCATAGCCCTCCATATCCCTCTCATCCATGGACGTAAGCAAACTTCTCTTGAAGATTGAAATCGTCCCTGCCACTTGCTCTGGCAGCTCGGTGTACACTCTCCCCGCCTCTGAATGAAGAAGTTCCCCCTTGGTTTTCTCTTCAAGTGATGAGTAATTATCTATCACAAATCACTAGATGTTGGAACGGTTCTGGCAGACTGGAAAGTTGCAAATGTCACACCACTCTTTAAGAAGAGAGAGAGGCAGAAGAAAGGACAACAAAGGTTTTGCCTCCTGAAAACCTTTAGGTGTATCTGATGAATTTTGGACCACTGATCATGAAAATCACCATGAAATTTCCCTGTGATGCACCATTTTTTGAAATCACTCGTATTATTTCAATTCATAATTCAGGTCAATTAAAATGTTGCCTGCAATGTGAGCTGGAAAGTTTCCTATCTTGTTCAGGCATGCTTGGGCATGCGTACGCGGCGCGGCTGCTGCATGGCAGGACAGGTTTTAATAATAGTTATTGGGTTCAGGACTGTAAGGATGGAATTTGATATCACCAGGCACAAAAAATTATATGAAGGATTTTAATATTTAAGACGGATGCTTCCCAGAATAAGCATTTTTATTGGTACACAAATCAAGCAGGTCATCAATGACAGGCAATTAAAGAATTTCTAGTGGGACTGGAGAAAATGACATGGAAGTTCAAGGAAGTTTTGAAAATTTTCTCGGCATCAACAGAGCACCAAGCTTTATGCAGCTGGTTGAAACCATGCTTATAGCATATAAAACCATGAAATGCAACATGTTACTAAAGATTCATTTTCTGCATTCACATTTGGACTTCCTCCCTGCAAATCTTGGTGCTGTTAGTGACGAGCATGGTGAAAGGTTTCACCAGGACATTGCGGTCATGGAGAAAAGATACCAGGGCAACTGAATCCAGCAATGCTGCAAATTAGTGTTGGACAATTAAGCGAGAAGCCTCAGACTCTGAGTATGAATGCAAATCATTAACAAAATATTTTTAACTTGGTTGCACCATTGCAAAGCATCAGCATCATTATGCAATTAAAAACAATATGTTCAATAAAAGTTAATTTGTCATTTTTTCCAAATTCCTGCGTGATACAAGTAGTCTTAAATTATACTTGTGTTAATCTTCAAGCAGATTATCATAAACAAAAAAATTCTGAGGAAGCAACACCTTTGAAAAAAAAATTGTTGTCCAGTGAAATTATAGGACAGTTAGTCTGATCTCAGTGGTCAGGAATATGTTCGGGTGTATTAAGGGTGAGTGTTTTGGGTATTGTAATTGGGGAGGTATGATGAAGTAGGACAGAGTCAGCAGAATTCCTTTGCAGGGAATCGTGTGTGACAAATCACTTGCAATATTTTGAGGAAATAACAGGCAAGATAGATAAATTATCATAGATCATTTGTAGATAAGATAAGATAGATAAGTTGTTTGCTTGGATTTTCAGATGAGCTTTAACAAGGTACCCCATGCAAGGCCGATTGAGAAAGTAAGGAGGCAATGGATCCAAGAGGACATTGCTTTGTGGGTCCAGAACTGGCTTGCCACAGAGGACAAAGAGTAGTTGTAGTCGGGTCCTATTTTGCATGGAGGTCGGTGACTAGTGGACTAGTGGATGACTCCCATCCGCTCCATAAGGTACTGGTTAGGCACAGAAGTACATTCAGCCAGAGACTCATTCCACCGAGATGCAATACTGAGCGTCTTAGGAAGTCATTCCTGCCTGTGGCCATCGAACTTTACAACTCCTCCCTCGGAGTGTCCGACACCCTGAGCCAATAGGCTGGTCTTGGACTTATTTCCACTTGGAATAATTTACTTATTATTATTTAATTATGGTTTTCTATTGCTATATTTCTAACCTATTCTTGGTTGGTGTGACTGTAACAAAACCCAATTTCCCTCGGGATCAATAAAGTATATTTGGCTGTATGTCTGGTGTGCCTCAGGGATCTGTTCTGGGACCTCTACTCTTCATGATTTTTATAAATGACCTGGATGAGGAAGTGGAGGGATGGGACAGTAAGTTTGCTGATGACACAAAGGTTGGGGGTGTTGTTGATAATGTGGAGGGCTGTCAGGGGTTACAGCAGGACATTGACAAGATGCAAAACTGGACTGAGAAGTGGCAAATGGAGTTCAACACTGATAAGTGTGAGGTGATTCATTTTGTTAGGTCAAATACGATGGCAGATTATAGTATTAATAGTAAGACTCTTGGCAGTGTATTGGATCCACGGGATCTTGGGTCCGTGTCCATAGGACATTCAATGCTGTTATGCAGGTTGACTGTGTGGTTAAAAAGGCATAAGGTGCATTGGCTTTCATCAACCGTGCGATTGAGTTTAAGAGCCGAGAGCTAATGTTGCAGCTATATAGGACCCTGGTCAGAGTCCACTTGGAGTACTGTGCTCATTTCTGGTCGCCTCAATACAGGAAAGTTGTGGAAACCATTGAAACGGTGCAGAGGAGATTTACAAGGATGTTGCCTGGATTGGGGAACGTCCCTTATGAGAATAGGTTGAGTGAATTCGGCCTTTTCTCTTTGGAGCGATGGAGGACGAGAGGTGACCTGATAGAGGTGCATAAGGTGATGAGAGGAATTGATCGTGTGGATAGTCAGAGGCTTTTTCCCAGGGCTGAAATGGCTAACATGAGAGGGAAAGTTGTTTTTACACAGAGAGTGGTGAGTGTGTGGAATGGGCTGCCGGGGGCGGTGTTGGAGGCGGAACCGATAGGGTGTTTTAAGAGAATAGTGGACAGGTACATGGAGCTTAGAAAACTAGGGGGCTATGGGTAACCCTAGGTAATTTCTAAGTTAAGGACATGTTCGGCACAGCATTGTGGGCTGAAGTGCCTGAATTGTGCTGCCCGGTTTCTATGAAAATGCATTTTGTGTCAATAACTGATTTGGAAATGTTGTATTTGGTCTCTGAGCCAAATAGTGGACACAATTTGTGAACAACTGGGTTCCAAGCATTGCTCCCTACAACACCCACTGGGACATCTTACAGGCCCAGGAAGGGTCTTTCAACAGACCGACAACCGGAACAGACGAAGGCCACTCGGCCCCTCCAAACCGTCCTGTCATTCAATAAGTCCTTGGACTGGTCATTCGCCCCCCACTTTGCTATGACCATTGGCTCCACTTGCAGGACAACAGACTGCCGATTTGACCCCCAATGTGGTGAATCCCTCTGCTCGCCACCATTCCATCTTTCCAATAAAATGCACCCCTGCTGGGTTGATTCCCTCCGTCCCCGGGGAGTCAGCAACAAGCCGATTCGCCAAGTGTTCTCCTCCTACCTCTCGGCGATACATCAGACTCCGGCGGCAGGGGACGCTTCAGAAGCGCCCCCAACTTCCCTCGGAGGGAAGCGGAAAGAAATCAAAAAGCGGGACATTTACTTTGAGGTTTATCCCGCCGAGGAAGCGGGGGAGACGATCTCTCGGCTGTTTCGCCTGTACTATTGGGTGTAACGAGTAATTGACATCGCTTCGCACCAATGGAGATAACACAGCGCCTGAATCCTCTGTTCCTCTCGGGGCCATAATCATAACTGTTGCTCGACAGATCCCACTGAATAAAGTTGAAATTTCAAAGTTTAAGTCGGAAAAGGGAGAGACTAATGGCGGACAGAAATCGACTGTGTCTTACATGTCAGTGAGCGGGAGGGGGAGTCCTGTGTTAAATGTTTAACCATCACGGTGACTGAAAGCAGCTGCAGGTTCATGAGGGACTGTTGCTGTCAGATTCTGCAGTTCTTGCGGCTGCTCATCGCACCCAGGACTGAACCCTGGTCACTGAGCATTGGAGGAGTCTGTTCTGCTGATGTTAGCCTTAAACTAGACTGGCGTTTAATATTTTGGATCTGTGACAGATAAATCAATTTGTATCAACTCCCGTGTCTCAGGTACTCACGATGCAAACTAGGGAGGCCACTCGGCCCATCTGGTCCCTGCCCATATTTCTGTTCCATATGAGTACATCAAAATCTACCCGGGCCGTTCCCCTCTCATCTCCCTGAGATGACAGGTTGCCAACCATGTAACCTACTCTAGAAAATCTTAGAATTACCCTACTGCATAGCCACCTATTTTCCTAAGCTCCATGTACCTATCTAAGAGTCTCTTAAAAGACTCTATTGTATCCGCTTCTACCACCATCGCTGGCAATGCATTCCACACACACACACCAATCTTTGCTTTAAAACCTTAGCTCTGATATCTCCTCTGTACCTACTTCCAAGCAGCTTAAACCTATTCCCCCTCGTGTTAGCCGTTTCAGCCCTGGGAAAAAGCCTCTGACTATCCACACGACCAATGCCTCTCATCATCTTATACACCTGCATGAATTCCCTGCATGATTTTCTCCGGGCTGAACAAGACGATGAGCTCACTGTGGTTGTGACGTTGTTCAGGGCTCCGGACGAAGCTCGGGAAACAATGCTTAAAGTCTTCAGATGTTAAAGTAGAACAGTTCAGTAATCCACGGAATAAGTGAGTGGGAGAAGAGAGTTGTAAATCCACACGAAAATGTGGAGAGAAGGCAATTACGAAGAATTCCACAAACATTGCAGGCTGGGTAAACGAAATAACAGTCGCCGAAGATCTTATCCGTGGATTAGTTCCGAAATCCACTTATAAATATCACCAGGTGACAGTCACAGGAATATCGTCTTCAAGTGGTTAGCTCAGAACACCCCGATTCCAGGTAAGGACCAACAAAAGTGATACCCCAGGATACTCCAGCAAAACCACACATAAGGATTATACGAAGTGACACTCAAACATCTGTTGTGCACTGCGTGCTGATGATCAATCCAATCTTTTGTGCATGGAAGAGCTCCAACAGTTTGTCCCTCTCTCTCTCTCTCTCTCTCTCTCTCTCTCTCTCTCTCTCTCTCTCTCTCTCTCTCTCTCTCTCTCTCTCTCTCTCTCTCTCTCTCTCTCTCTCTCTCTCTCTCTCTCTCTCTCTCTCTCTCTCTCTCTCTCTCTCTCTCTCTCTCTCTCTCTCTCTCTCACTCTTTCTCAGTCTGAAGCAGTCTGTGTCTCAGTCCCGCCTCATTCAGGCACTTCAAGCGACTCCCACAGTAAGCAAACCTGCGGTCTCGCAAAGCAATGCGCCTCTAAAGTCTGACAGCAGTCTCCTTCTCTCTCTCTCTCCCCCTCCCTCTACCCCTCTTTCGCACTTAAATCGACACTCACAGTAAGCGAACCTGCGGTCTCGCAACACAATGCACCTCTAAAGTCTGACAGCAGACTAGCGAGTGAATCTTCGATGGAGCAGAGTCAGAAACCAAAGAGTTGCCAGCCTGAGTCAGGGCTTTGGGGCTCCAGAGAGAGAATGGGGTCCCGAGTTTACGAGGAGGAGGAGGAATCAGACCAACAGGATATGGCTACAAAAGAAAGATCAGAAACATTTGGAAACTGGTTGTCCGGAAAAAAGGGGGTTAATTTCTGCAAAATACTAGTGGAAATCAACAGATGACGCAGAAAATGTGAAGAGGAATAAATAGACAAGGTTTAGGCCGAGCCCCTTCAGCATGTGTGGACTGTGTACTCCTCTGCTTAGTTGCTGCCTGAACTGCAGAGTTCCTCCAGCATTTTGTGTGTGTGCGTCTCTGTATTTCCAATAACTGCAGAATCTCCTGTGTTTTATAACTGCATTTTACTTTGGCATTAGATACATGTTGATATTGAGTATGGTGTTTATGGGAGCCGCTTTCTGCGTTAAAACAGCTGCTGATTTTAATACACACAGGAAAAAAAAATGAGGTATGGACAATGAACCGGTGCTTGCAGAAATGTTTAATGGCACCGTAATTACCCATAATGCAGTGCGTTAAAAATTTGGCCGGTCCTGAAGCACAGATGAAATGCGCAGGCGTCAGGCTGATGACGTCCCCGAGTATCACGCATGCGCACAGGACCCTGAAGGCCTTGAAAATGTCGGCTGCAGGTAAGAGTTTCTCCGTGTTTTTGTCTTAAACACCGACTTTGGGACATTTCCGGTGAAATCCGGACACCGTTACCCGCAATCCCGGGACAGTCCTTCCCTCTTTCCTCTCTCTCAGCCCCACGATCCGTACACGGACCCCGGGGAGCTCCCGGCTGATGAGGGAATGGGAACCGATGGATCTCTCAGACAGAGCTGAGCTATCTAAATGCAAGGATGAGGAACTCGGAGAAAGGGAACAAAATCTTTTGCATCAGCAGTAGAGAAAATCACCATTGTTCTACCTCCAATCACAAAGAAGAGGAAATCTGCAGATGCTGGAAATCCAAGCAACACACGCAAAATGCCAGCAGACCTCAGCATTAGTACTCCTTTCCATAGATGCTGCCTGGCCTGCTGAGTTTCTCCAGCATTTTGTGTGTGTTGCTTGTTCCACCTCACTTTGTCCTGGACTTTTCTACCCGTGACGACATGTTTTGTACCATTCTCTCTGGGAAGATAATGATATCAAAAACCTTTGCCCTGGGCAACAAGTAACTTTCACATCAGAAATGTGCCAGACTCCAGTGAGACAGACTACTGCCCTTCCCTTCATATTCATTGGCATTGCCATCACCGAGTTCATCACCGTCTGTCATCTGGAGAGGGCTCAGGGGAAATATTTATGTACAACACAGAAACTGGTGTTACCTGTGTGTATTGTGGTGATGCATACGTTGCTGGAGAATTTGCAAATGGGGAGAAGTGGAGTGAAATCTGGAAATCTGACTTTTTAAAGCGTCATTTAGCAAGCAAGTCACATATGGACAGTGTGCAAAAGCTCTGGCGAGAAAATCCTTCATAACCCACTATAGGCCTGCTACATAGGTTGTGTGAGAGTGTGGATGAACTCGATAGAACCCAGAGGAGATCAACGTTTTTATCGACAGTGATTTGCTAGCTGTGAAAATGAATACCTTTCTATATAAAATTCACTGTGCACATGTTGTCACTGGGTAATAGAATGCACAGTACATGATTTATGTGCACACTTTTCATTACAAATTAGAGGGGACATTGGTGGGAAGGTGGTGAGACCTCCAGTGTCCCTGATGCACTCACCTGCAAGATGTGCCTCCAGCTGCAGCTTGTAACCCTGCACTTTAAGGAGTTGGGACTGGAAATGGATGAATTCCAGATCATCCAGGAGTTGGAGGGGGTGATAGCTATGACAGGAAGAGAGGTGAGTTACACCCAAGGTGCAGGACACAGGAAACTGGATGAGAATCAGGAAGGGGAATGAGGTTAAATAGCATCACAAAGTACTCTAGTGGCCATCCCCCACAACAACAGGTGGAACACTTTAGAAAGTATTAGGGGGGATTACCTGGCAGAGGAAAGTCAAAGGAGTGATAGGGGATTCATTAGTTAGGGGAAGAGAACAGGAAGGGGACTAATATCCTAGTGGTACGGCTGCGAGAGCAAGTGTGGTGGAGGGGGGTGCTGATGTTGTTAAAATGAATTGTAGGGGGAATGGGAGCCAGAATGACAGGACAGATAGTGGAGAGGGTGAATTGAATTGACTTTCTTACATACATCCTTCATGTAAATGAGGAGTAGAAGTCTTTATGTTACATCTCCATCTAAATGTGCGGTGTAATTTATAGTAATTTATAATAAATAGTTTGTGCATAGAACAGTCAGTATAACATAGATATGCAATTGTATTAGCATGAATGAATCAGTCTGATAGCCTGGTAGAAGATGATGTCCCGGAGCCTGTTGGTCTTTTTACTGTGGTACCGTTTCCTGGATGATAGCAGCAGGAACAGTTAGTGGTTGTGGTGAATTGGGTCCCCAATATCTTTTGGGCCCTTTTTCGGCACCTGTCTCTTTAAATGTCCTGAATAGTGGGAAATTCACATCTACCGATGAACTGGGCTGTCTGCACCACTCTCTGCAGGTTCCTGAGATTAAGGGAAGTACAGTTCCCATACCAGGCAGTGATGCAGCCAGTCAGGATGCTCTGTAGAAAGTCCTTAGGATTTTGGGCCCCATCCCCAACTTCTTCAACTATCTGAGGTGAAAGAGGTGCTGCTGTGCTCTTTTCACAACACAACCGGTATGTACATACAATGTGAGATGCTTGGTGATGTTTTTGCTGAGGAACTTAAAGCTGTTCACCCTCTCAACCCCAGATCCATTGATGGCGAGGGGTTAGAGTGTCTCCATTCCTCCTGTCATCCACAACCGGCTCCTTTGTTTTTGTGACAATGAGAGGGAGTTTGTTTTCTTGACACCAGTCAGATGTTGTTCAGACCTCAGACAGAATCAGCAATCAAATGGTTGAGCATGGTGTGATGAATGTGCTGAGCTGTGTATATCACAATGCAAGAAGCATCGTAGGAAAGCCAGATGAGCTCAGGAAAGGGAATTGTGATATTGTGGCCGTTATTGGGGCTTGTTTACACACAACAGTCTGAGGGATTTAGAGATATTTGTAGAGAGATTGCAGACCATGCCAAGAAAAAAGGTTGTTCCAGTAAGTGATTTTAACTTTCCATATATTGACTGGGACTCCCATACTGTAAAAGGATTAGATGGGGTAAAGTTTGACAAATGTGCCCTTAATCAGTACGTAGAATTCCTGATGTAGAAGTGTGCAATAAGCTGTTAGGAAATGATCCAGGGTGGTGACAAAATTTGTGATCATAATGCCATGAGATTCAAAGTAAATATGGAAAAAGAGAGCTCTGGACCACGGATTGAGATTCTAAATTGGAGAAAGGTCAATTTTGATGATATCAGAAAGGATCTGACAAGTGTTGTTTGGGACAGGTTGTTTCCTGGCAAAGGAGTACCTGTAAGTGAGAGGCCTTCAGATGTGAATTTTTGAGGATGTAGAGTTTGTATGTGCCTGCCAAAATGAAAGTTGAAAGGTAACTGGACCAGGGAACCTTGCTTTTGAAGAGAAATTGAAGCCTCGTATATTTTGTTCCTCTAAATGCCTCAGATTTTTAGGTGCTACCGAGACCTATTAATGACAACAAATCATGATTCCGCACACTGAGCTCATCTGACCTTTTTTGTTGTCTTCTTTTGGTTTCTCAAAGCTTCCGAATAGTTTTTGTTCTTTTGTTTGCCTGCTCTTTTAGACATTTCTGTTGGCTTTGGCTTCTCATTTTAGCCACAGTTGTGTCCTCCTGTCTTTCTATTGCTTCCAATTCTGTGGAATCACTCAGGTCCCGAATTGCTCCAGAAACTCCAGCCACTGCTGCTCAATTGTCACTCCTACCCTTTCCCTTCCAAGCAAGTTTGGCCAGCTTCTCTGTCATAGAAACACAGAGAAGTTCAGTGAAGAAACAGGCTCTTAGGCCCAGCTAGTCAATGCCAAAAAAGCATTTAAACTTGCAGTGCGATGTGGACCAGCTGGCAAAATGGTTTGAGAAATGGAAAATGGAATTTAATGCAGACAAGTGTGAGTTGTTGCACTTTGGTATGAACTTTATTCCTTGGAATGTAGAAGATTGAGGGGAGATTTGATTGTGATAGAGGGGCAGAGATAGTGTAAATGCAAGTTGGCTTTCTCCACTGAGATTGGGTGGGACTACAACCAGAGGCCTTGTGTTAAGGGTGAAAGTTAAAATGTTAAGGGTAACATGAGGGGAAACTTCTTCACACAGATAGTCATCTGGGTGCAGAATGAGCAGCCCGCACAAGTGGTGCATGCGAGCTCGATTTCAACATTTAAGACGTTTGTATAGGTACCTGGATGGTAGGGGTATGGGAGAGGGCAGATTAAATAGTTCAACACAGACTAGATGGCCCAAAGTGCCTGTTTCTGTGTTGCAATTTTCTATTACTGTGACAATAATACAAAAATTCAGTCTACGTCCTTCTAACAGCTGTGCGGACCAACCATTCATATCAGCAGGAATTTTTTTATTTGGCGTTAAAACTGTGGCACTTAAGTTAATAATACATAAAAGAAAATCCTAGATGCAAATCCAGAACAACTATTTACGTGAGACTGTTTCAGTTACTTTGGGGCCAGGCACCCATGCTGCTCGGCAGGAACAGGGAATAATACCAATGGAGAGAGTCAAACTGAGCCAAAGCTCAAGTTGGAGACGGCAGAAATGCCCCATTCTTATAGAGACAGGAAGAGCATCAGGGAATTGATGGTCATTCCAGATACCAGCACTCTGCCCAGTCAGGAGATGATTTCTTTGTCCAACTTGGGTTGAACCTCACTGTAACAGTGTGATACCAGATCAAACCTTGGCAACTCAAGTAATCTCATCGGAAATGTTGTCCTACACCCATTGATGGATTTTGTAAATCTTTTTACAGGTTAAAAACGGGAAGGAATTCGTCTCCAGGAAGCTCAAACATGGCACGACTATTTTGTTGTCTCTCTCTGGATAGTTAAGAAGTGGAACATGGGATCCTATCGACCATCCTTCCTGCTCAGACTGTGGGGAGGGATTCACTCGGTCATCTGACCAACTGGCAACCCATCATTTTACACAGGAGAAAGGCCTTTCACCTGATCAGACAGTGGGAATGGATTCACTCGGTTATCACAATTGAAGGTACATCAGCAAGTTCACACTGGGCAAGGCCATTCACCTGTTCTGTCTGTGAGAAAGGCTTCAGTTGGTCTTCCCACCTGTGGACACACCAGTCAGTTCACACCACACTGGGCGGAGGCTGGTCATCTGTTGAATTTCTGGGAAAGGATTCACTCAGTCATCTGACCTAATGGCTCACCAGCAAGTTCGCACAATGGAGCAGCCGTTCATCTGCTTGGTCTGTGAGAAGAGATTCACTCACTCTTCCACCCTATGGAAACACCAGCGAGTTCACACTGGGGAGAGGCCGTTCACCTGCTCAGTCTGTGGGAAGAGATTCACTCAGTTATCCAGCCTACAGAGACATCAGCGAGTTCACACTGGGGAGAAGCCGTTCATCTGCTCAGAATGCGGGAAGGGATTCACTCAGTCATCCCAACTACAGTGTCATCAGCGAGTTCACACTGGGGAGAAGCCGTTCACCTGCTCAGTCTGTGGGAAGGGATTCTCTGATCCATCCAACCTGCAGAGTCATCAGCGAGTTCACACTGGGGAGAAGCTGTTCACCTGTTCAGAATGTGGGAAGAGATTTACTCAGTCATCTCAACTACACAGTCATCAGCGAGTTCACACTGGGGAAAGGCCGTTCATTTGCTCAGTCTGTGGGAAGAGATTCACTCATTCATCCACCCTACAGAGACACCAGCGAGTTCACACTGGGGAGAAGCCGTTCATCTGCTCAGAATGTGGGAAGGAATTTACTCAGTCATCCCAACTACACAGTCATCAGCGAGTTCACACTGGGGAGAAGCCTTTCACCTGCTCAGTCTGTGGGAAGGGATTCACTGATCCATCCAACCTACAGAATCATCAGCGAGTTCACACTGGGGAGAAGCCGTTCAGCTGTTCAGAATGTGGGAAGAGATTTACTCAGTCATCCCAACTACAGAGTCATCAGCGAGTTCACACTGGAGAGAGGCCGTTCACCTGCTCAGTCTGTGGGAAGAGATTCACTCAGTTATCCAGCCTACAGAGTCACCACCGAGTTCACACTGGGGAGAAACCGTTCACCTGCTCAGTCTGTGGGAAGAGATTCTCTGAGTTATCCCAAGTACAGAGTCATCTGCGAGTTCACACTGGGGAGAGGCCGTTCACCTGCTCAGACTGTGGGAGCAGATTCACTCAGTTATCCAGCCTACAGAGACATCATCGAGTTCACACTGGGGAGAAGCCGTTCATCTGTTCAGAATGTGGGAAGGGATTCACACAGTCATCCCAACTACAGAGTCACCAGCGAGTTCACACTGGGGAGAAGCCATTCACCTGCTCAGTCTGTGGGAAGGGATTCACTGATCCATCCAACCTACAGAGTCATCAGCGAGTTCACACTGGGGAGAAGCCGTTCGCCTGTTCAGAATGTGGGAAGAGATTTACTCAGTCATCCCAACTACAGAGACATCAGCGTGTTCACACTGGGGAGAGGCCGTTCAGCTGCTCAGTCTGTGGGAAGAGATTCACTCTGTCATGCAACCTACAGAGACATCAGCAAGTTCACACTGGGGAGAAGCTATTCACCTGCTCAGTCTGTGGGAAGGGATTCACTCACTCATCCAACCTACAGAGTCATCAGCGAGTTCACACTGGGGAGAAGCCGTTCACCTGTTCAGAGTGTGGGAAGGGATTTACTCAGTCATCCCAACTACAGAGTCATCAGCGAGTTCACACTGGGGAGAAGCCTTTCACCTGCTCAGTCTGTGGGAAGAGATTCACTCATTCATCCACACTGCAGAGGCACCAGCGAGTTCACACTGGGGAGTAGCCGTTCGTCTGCTCAGAATGTGGGAAGGGATTCACTCATTCATCCCAACTACACAGTCATGAGCAAGTTCACATTGGGGAGAAGCCATTCACCTGCTCAGTCTGTGGGAATGGATTCACTCTGTCATCCCAACTACAGAGACACCAGCGAGTTCACACTGGGGAGAAGCTATTCACCTGCTCAGTCTGTGGGAAGAGATTCACTCAGTCATCCCACCTACAGAGTCACCAGCGAGTTCACACTGAGATGAAGCCGTTCACCTGTTCAGAATGTGGGAAGAGATTCACTCAATCTTCCACCATGCTGAGACACCAGCGTGTTCACACCACTGAGAAGCCATTCCTCTGCTCAGAATGTGGGAAGAGATACATTCGCTCTTCCACCCAACAGAGACATCCGCGAGTTCATACTGGGTAGATGCAGTTTACCTGTTGAGAATGTGGGAAGGGATTCACTCACTCATCCCAACTACTGGCACACCAGTCAATTCACAATGGGGAGTGGCCGTTGTTATGAATCCCTTTGTTTCATTTGCTGTGGACTGTTATTTTGAGAGAGACAGAGAGATTAAGAAGGTGAATAAGTCTGACTTGCAGCTTGTTTACATCACTCGCAGCTTGTTGAGCTTTAACTCTGGACACAGACACCCAGAGTCAGACGGAGACAAAGGAGGAAAAATGGAAGGATCGAAACAAGGGAACTAGTGGCCAAGGGTCACTGTTTGGAATTTTCCTATGCCCAGAAGGGTGGGTTAATTATCGATTCAGCTTACATCAAATGTGTGGTTGTTACCTTGTTTGAGCTATAGGAGTGGATCTGATTTGGGATATCCTGTGAAGACCACTGATGTGTTAACCCTTGCCTGCGCATGGTGTGGTAATTCATTTGAAGACGATACCCCTTGTGACAAGTCACGTTGGGTGATAATTAGTATGTGGATTTGGAAGGATGACAGATAAAATCTACAGTGACTGTTCTCTCGTTTTACCACCATGGAACCTGTGGAATTTGACATAATTGCCTTCTCTCAACATTTACCCTGGATTACAAATATCTCTCTCATCACCTATTCTGTGGATGAACTGAACTTTCATAAATTACCATCTCAAGACTCCAAGCCTTGTTTCTCCCGAGCTCAATAGTTTGGGAGATTTATTTACACACATATATATACATAACACTATTAACTTCTGTTTATCTTGTTTAAGTTACTATTGTTATGAAGGATGAACAGCTGTGATGGGCAGAAGGGTGCAGGGTTGCCCATGTCCCCCTCCCCTGGGAGAATTACAAACCGTTACTGTTGCCAGGCAGCTAATGACAGAGAAAGAGATGGAACAAAAACATACTGGGACTGGATAAGGGAGAGATAACACAGGGAGGAAGAGACTTGTTGTTCCACTATATTATGACTCCTGTAAGACTTATGGCTCTGGAGAGGGCTGTTTTCTTGGTACCATTCTGTTCATTAAAATTCCTCAGTGGACAGCCAGAGTGGGCTGGTTTGATAGGCTGAGCCATTCAAAACTGATTGACACCTGAGACCCCATGAGTAGGGATAAAACTGAAGTCTGGGGAGACACCCCTCAGACACACCAAGAGACACACTAGTGAGCACTGCTTAAGTGTTGGAACCCACGAGAAAGTGTGGGGCATCGGAGACCTAACAAAGGATCGGTCAATTTTAACTGACAGTGTTTATAGCGAGGCCGGTGGGGGCTTGTGTGTGGGTCCACCCTTATCTGGGTGACGAGTCCACCATAGAACGGTCTAGCTAAAGGACAGAGCGGTCATACCTGAATGGCCAACACATCAATGGATCAAGATCGTAAAGGAAGGTTTGACTGGCTGTCACTGTTTGCTCTCTCTCTCTCTCTCTCCCCAAGAATTACAACACATCGACCAACAACTACCTCAGCTTGTATGAACTGAACTGAACTTTATATTCACATATGACAATTCATTATCCCCTAGACATCAATAGAGCTTATTTATTATTGATTATTATTATACCCACGTGTATACGTGTATTATCTGTATATTTTATTAATAAACACGGTTTTGATAATAGTACCAGACTGCAATGGATACTTCTATCTTTGCTGATAAGACACCCAGTTATGGGGTACATAACAAATTGGGGCCTCGTCTCGAGATTTGATACCAAATTGGGGGGGGGGCAGTGAATTGGGCTGTAAGTAACCAGACGGGAAACCAGCAAACGGGGGTGGGTAACCAGACGGGAAACCAGCAAAGATGGATATAGATGAATTTATAGAAAACCCCACTCTGAATGCGCTAGAGATTGCCAAAAAGACAGACTTGGTGAATATTGCAAAAGGTTTAAATCTATCAGAGTTGAAGCCGTCAATGAAAAAGTGGGAGATATAGAGGGCCATAGCCCAGTATTATATATCCGAGGATGTGTTCACGCTGGGGGTATTGGAACTTATCCCTGAAAAGAAACCAGTTGTTGGGGTGGTTCTGTTAGAGTTGGAAAAATTAAGGTTGGATGCGGAACAGAAGAAAAGAGAGAATGAGCTCCAGCTAAAGGAGTTAGAGGTGCAAAGGGAGCGGGAAAGAGCTGCCTAGGCAGCACAAAGGGAGAAGGAAAAGGCTGAAAGGGAAAAGGAGAGAGACAGGCAGCATGCGCTGGACATGGAGAGGTTAAAGCAACAGGGAAAAGACCGAGGGGAAGGCTCAAGAGAGGAGAAGTTTAATGTTAGTAGAGAGTTTAGGTTAGTACTTCCGTTCGAGGAGACAGATGTTGATAGGTACATCTTGCATTTTGAAAAGGTGGCAGTGAATCAGAAGTGGCCCAGGGATCAGTGGGTGGCGTTGTTACAAAGTGCATTAAAAAGTAAGGCTCAACGGGCATATGCGGCATTGTCCATGGACGAGTCTGAGGATTATGAGGAAGTAACGGAGGCTATCCGTCGGGCCTATGAGTTGGCACGTGAAGCGTATAGGCAAAAGTTCAGAGATTTAAATAAACTGTGGAATCAGACGTATGCAGAGTTTGCCTATGAAAAGGGTGTGCTCTTGGATCGTTGGTGTGCTGCAGAAAAGGTGGAGGAGGATTTCCATCGTTTCAGTGGGTTAATTCTGATTGAGGAATTTAAAGGTTGTGTTTCGCATAATATCAGGATGTATCTGAACGAGAAGCCGAATAATTCTATATCAGAATTTGCCAGTTTTGCAGATGAATATGCCCTAACCCACAAGACAAAGTTTTCCTCAAATAAGAGTTACCAGAAAGGCAGTAGGGACGGTAAAGAAAGTCCACTGGCTAAGGTAGAGAATAAGCGGGGAGCTAGTGGTAAAGTTAAGGAGGAGGACAAGCAGCCTGGCAGGAAAGTTCCTGGCTTGAATGTTATAATTGTGGAAAGGTTGGTCATATTGCATCTAAGTGCTTTGCTCCGAAGAAGGAGGCAGGAAAAGGGAAAACGGTAGTCCCTACAGGGTGTGTCGATCAGCAAAGGTGGATAGAGTACGAGAGGGGCATGAGAAATTTATTTCAGAAGAGAGACCTCAATTTCAATGAGAATCTGGAGAGATACTCGGGCTGATCAGTCATTGATCCTAAGTAAAGTGCTAGATTTTGGTCCTGAGACTGCAGAGGTAGTTTTAAGAGGTATAGGAAAAGGGACAGAAGCTGTGCCTTTGCATGGGATCATTTTAAAATGTGACTTGGTATCTGGACCAGTCGAAGTAGGGGTGCGGTCAGAATTACTGTGAGACAGCGTGGACGTCCTTCTTGGTAATGATTTAGCAGGTGGTGACGTGTGTTCAGCAGTGAAACTGACAAGCAAGCCTGTGAGTGCTGAGGACCCGGCCCTGGATTCTAAGATCTATCCCGCATGCGCAATCACTCGCAGCATGTCGAGAAAGGCGGCTGAGAAAGAGGACAGTTTAAATGAGTCCAATGTTGATTTGGCTGAGACGTTTTAACCGACCCTGTAACAAGAGGGGTTAGGGGATAATAAAGCGGAGAATAGGGAGGTGAAAGAGAATAAAGGAGAGGAGGTAGACCTACCCTTAGCAAGAAAAGAACTTATAAAAGAGCAAGGACGTGACGAGGAGCTTGTGGCATTGAGAGAATCAGTTCTTTCTGAGACAGAACTGGATAAAGAACCAGAGGGCTACTACCTGAAGGACGGAGTGTTGATAAGGAAGAGGAGGCCGACCACGGGCCAGTCAATGATGACTGGGCCGTAGAACCAGGTGGTAGTAACGAAGGTGTATCGGGATGAAATTTTGAAATTAGCTCTCGTGACCTCTAGGTGGACATTTGGGAGTAAGGAAGACAGTGGATAGGGTTATGAAAGAATTCTATTGGCCAGAAATGAGGAAAGATATAGCTGATTATTGCAAAAGGTGCCATACGTGTCAGGTGGCAGGAAACCCGAACCAGGTTATCCCTAAGGCACCTCTCAGACCGATACCCGCTTTTGAGGAGCCTTTCTCCCGAATCATTGTGGATTTTGTGGGACCTTTGCCTAGAACAGCGAGTGGGCGGCAGTACGTCATGACCATGATGATTGCCGCTACACGATTTCCAGAGGCTGTGCCTCTGAGGAATGTTAGGACCCCTGCGATGATGAAGGCCCTCATTAAATTATTTACCACAGTGGGGCTACCTACGGAAATACAATCGGATCAGGAGAGTACATTTACATCCAGAACATTTCAGCAAATGATGACACAGATGGGAGTTAAACACATTTTAGCTTCTGCATACCATCCGGAATCTCAAGGACCGTTGCAAATATTCCACGCTACACTAAAGATGTTCGAGACTGGGATGATGCATTACCACTTCTGTTATTTGCAGTGAGGGACACGATTCAGGAATCTCTAGGGTTCAGTCCGTTTGAGCTCGTTTTTGGTCACAGGCCCAGAGGACTTTTGACCCTACTTAAAGAGAAGTGGTCTAGCCCGAACGTTCAAGTCAGTGCGATTCACTATGTTTTAAAATTCCGGGAAAGACTCCATAAAGTATGCGCCTTGGCAAAGGAAAATTTAAAAGACTCCCAGACCAGAATGAAACAATGGTATGACAAATGTACCCGAGAGCAAGAATTTCACGTGGGCGATAAGGTCCTGGTCCTATTCCCTGTAGTTACCACCCCCTACCGGCAAGGTTTCAAGGACCATACAAAGTAGTTAAGAAAATAGACTCGCTGAACTATGTGATTGAAGCCCCTGATAGGCGCAGGCCGAACCAGTTGGTTCATGTAAACATGCTGAAAGGTTATCATGAAACGACCCCCGCGGAGGTCGGCGCAGTCACGAAAACTGATGAGGTAGAGAGGAGTGTTGAGAAGGACCCAGAGCGTTTTGAAAAGATAAGTATAATACCCACCAGACTAGAGAACTCAGTTATTCCACCCAACCTTGCTGATAAAGTCAATCACTTAGAGCCTGAACAAAGAGAGCAGTTAACACAGCTCATTAAACGGCATACAGATTTATGTCCAGATGCTCCAAGGAGGTGTAAAGGAACAGAGCATGATGTCATTGTTACCTCGACCCAGCCGATTAAACAATCCCCTCAGCGGATGGATTTGGAAAAGAACAAGCTAGTAGAAAAAGAAATTGAGCATATACTAGTTGCTGGTATAATTCGTGAATCCTTTTCTGCGTGGGCCTCTCCGCGTGGTAGTACCGAAATCGGACGGTACCATAAGATTCTGTACCGATTACAGAAAGGTGAATGCTGTCACGCAGACAGATGCTTACCCTATCCCTAGGGTGGACGATTGCATTGATAAAATGGGGAAAGCGAGGTACATCACTAAGATTGACTTGTTAAAGGGATACTGGTGCTTTCCTTTAACGGACAGGGCTTGACAAATTTCAGCCTTTGTCACCCCATCCGGGTTTTACGAGTACAACGTCTTGCCGTTCGGAATGAAAAATGCACCAGGGACATTCCAGAGGATGATTGACATGGTGATAAAAGGGTTAACAAACACCAAGGCTGATATTGACGATGTGGTAGTTTGGAATGACACCTGGAATGAGCACATTGAGGCTGTAGAAAACCTGTTCAAAAGAATGTCTGCAGCCCAACTTACAGTGAACTTTGCAAAGAGTGAATTTGGGCATTCCACAATCACCTACTTGGGTATGTGGTAGGGCAGGGGCAGTTGGCTCCTTTGCAGGCAAAGGTACAGGCTATTTCTGAGGTTCCTGTACCAACAAATAAGAGAGCCTTAAGAAGATTTTTGGGCATGCTGGGGTACTATCGAAAATTTTGTAAGAACTCTGCTGATATCGCCCTCCCGCTTACAAAACTCCTACAGAAGGAAGAAAAATTTGAGTGGAACAATTCTTGTCAGGATGCTTTTGACAAGTTAAAAACCATACTGTGCCATCACCCTGTGTTAAAGGCACCTGACTCGTTAGAACCTTTCTCCCTGGCGACTGATGCAAGTGATGAGGCTGCAGGGGCAGTCCTATTGCAGAAAGCAGGGGATGGGGTAGAACACCCGGTAGCGTATCTCTCTCGGAAGTTCAATGTGCACCAGAGTAATTACTCTACCGTAGAAAAAGAATTGTTGGCACTTGTTTTGGCAATACAACATTTTGAAGTGTACTTTTGTTCACCACAAAGACCTTTAATTGTTTATACAGATCACAACCCTTTGGTATTGCTGGCTAACATGAAAAATAAAAACAGGAGATTATTAAATTGGAGTCTGATGCTACAAGAGTTTGATATTCAGATACAACATATTAAAGGAAGCGACAATGTAATCGCTGACTGTTTATCCAGATGCTAAGTGAAGGTACATCTGTATTGCTTTATAGTTAAGAACACTTCTGTATTTTTTTTTGCTAAACTCTGTAATCCTGTCAAACGCTGTACTAGTTAATGTTCCCCTTTGGTGAAAATTCCTACAAGGATGGGGGTGTTACGAAGGATGAACAGCTCTGATGGGCAGAAGGGTGCAGGGTTGCCCATGTCCCCCTCCCTTGGGAGAATTCCAAACCGTTACTGTTGCCAGGCTGCTAATGAGAGAGAAAGAGATGGAACAAAAACATACTGGGACTGGAACATTTGCTTCAGATAAGGGAGAGATAACACAGGGGAGGAAGAGACTTGTTGTTCCACCATATTATGACTCCTGTAAGACTTATGGCTCTGGAGAGGGCTGTTTACTTGGTACTATTCTGTTCATTAAAATTCCTCAGTGGACAGCCAGAGTGGGCTGGTTTGATAGGCTGAGCCACTCAAAACTGATTGACACCTGAGACCCCATGAGTAGGGATAAAAATGTCTGGGGAGACACCCCTCAGACACACTAGTGAGCACTGCTTAAGTGTTGGAACCCACAAGAAGGTGTGGGGGCATCGGAGACCTAACAAAGGATCGGTCAATTTTAACTCACAGTGTTTATAGCGAGGCCGGTGGGGGCTTGTGTGTGTGTCCACCCTTATCTGGGTGATGAGTCCACCATAGAAGAACGGTCTAGCTAAAGGACAGAGCGGTCATACCTGAATGGCCACAACAACACATCGACGGATCAAGATCGTAAACTAAGGTTTGACTGGCTGTCACTGTTTGATCTCTCTCTCTCTCTCTCTCTCTCTCCCTCTCCCTCTCCCTCTCCCTCTCCCTCTCCCTCTCCCTCTCCCTCTCCCTCTCCCTCTCCCCCTCCCTCTCCCCCCCCTCTCCCCCTCCCTCTCCCCCTCCCTCTCCCCCTCCCTCTCCCCCTCCCTCACCCCCTCCCTCACCCCCTCCCTCACCCCCTCTCTCCCCCCCTCTCTCCCCTTCCCCGCTCTGGACGGCTCCCCCCTCTCTCTTAATAGCAGCAGAGTTCATGGGGTCTATTTTGGACCCCGTTACAAAGTAAGGTTACCCCTAACACCCCGAATAAGAGCTTCCAAAAGAGTAGCGGGGATCAACAGTGTAAACCAGAAATTAAAGCTGGGACTAGTGACAAGAGTAAGGATGAAGGGAAACAGTTGAAGGAGAAATATTCTGATCTTACTTGTTACTATTGCCAGAAAGATGGTCATCAGATGGCTATTTGTTCCATCCTGAAGAGGATAAACGAAAAGGAGACAGTCCCAAATGCCGGTGTTCAATATGTTGAAGCACCTATAAACCCACAGTGTTTGGCACATTCTGTTGAGGCTCAGATAAGGTCTAAGAGGTCTAACCGAGTTAAGAATAGATTCGATCATTTTATGTCAGATGGGTTTGTATTAGTAAAGGAGGAGTCAACCCCGGTACCAGTGAAAATTCTTAGAGTTACTGGGGCTTCTCAGTCACTTATATCAGACAGCGTTCCTAAGTTTGGTGATGAGACTAACACTGGAGAGATAAATCTTATTAAAGGCATTGGGGGCGGCATGGTTTCTGTGCCGTTGCTCAAGGTAACTTTACTGTCAGGATTGGTTTCGGGACCTGTTGAGATCGGATTATGCTCCAGTTTACCGGTGGAAGATGTTACTTTGCTGTTAGGGAATGACCTGGCAGATTGTAAAGTTGTTCCTGCAGTGCTGTTGACAACTAACCAACCACTGAAGACCCACAGATGGATTTTAACATTTATCCTTCCTGCGCAGTAACACGAAGTATGGCTAAAAAGTCTGCCGACGCAGACGGTCTGTGCAGCGTGATTCTGATACCCATGATAGCCAACATCGGGATTCCGGTTACGATGACTTGTCAGGATCTTTACTGCCTTCATTGTTTCAACAGGATTCCGGTAGTAAGTCTGATGAGAAAGATTTATCCCTGTCTAGGAAGGAGTTTATAGCAGAAGGGAACCGCGACCCTGAGATTGAAGCTTTAAAAGAAACAGCTCTCTCAGATGATGAGACTAAGAAAGTGCCGGGAGGGTATTGTCTCAAGGATGGAGTGTTAATGAGGAAGTGGAAGCCACCAGCTATAGAAGTGAGTGAGGAATGGGCAATTGTTCAGCAAGTTGTAGTTCCTAAAGTTTATAGGACTGAAATTTTAACTTTGGCACACTTTGGAGTGAATAAAACTGTAAACAGGATTATATAAAAATTTTACTGGCCTAATCAGAGGAAAGATGTTGTGACCTTTTGCAGAACCTGTCGCACTTGTCAAGTTCTGGGTAAACCGATTCAGGTCACGCCAGTGGCTCCACTGCGGTCTGTACCTGCATTTGATGAACCTTTTTCAAAATTTATAGTGGATTGTGTTGGCCCATTGCCAAAGGCTAAAGCTGGCCATCAGTATTTGCTAACTATTATGTGTATTGCATCCAGATTCCTAGAGGTAATGCCTCTCAGAAATATTAAAGCTAAAACTGTGACGAAGGATTCACTGGACTTCAGCCCATTTGAACTGGTATTTGGTCATAGAGTGAGGGGACCTTTGAACTTGTTAAAGGAACAGCGGATTGATGGAGATATACATATTAACTTGTTAGGCTATGTTTTGAAGTTCAAAAATATATTACATGAATCCTGTAGAGAAAACTTAAAGATTTCTCAAAACAAAATGAAGTGTTGGTTTGATAACAGGGCTCGAGAAAGAAAATACCAGGTGGGAGATAAGGTGCTTGCCTTATGTTGACGATTCCACTTCAAGTGAAATTCAATAGACCGTATGAAATAGTCTCCCAAATTAATGATGTGAATTATGTTATTAAAACCCCCGACCAACGTAACCTAACACAGGTGGTACACATAAATATAACAAAGCCTTAATTTGACAAACAGGCACCATCTGTGAGTGCTGTTGTTAAAACATATGAATCTGGCAACCCTGAGAATGAAGCATTTGACTCGTCTGAGACTTTTCACAAGCCAAACATGGTCCCAGTTAGGTTAATGAACTCGGTTGTTCCAGAAAACATTGCTAACAAGTTGTCTCATCTGCAGCCAAAGCAACAAAAACAGCTGAAAGAATTAATTCCGATGTTTAAAGATTTATTTCCGGGTGTTCCCAAGCAAGCCACGGTCGCAGTACATGATGTAGATATTGGTCAAGCCAAACCTATTAAACAACACATTTATCGCATGAACGTAGAAAAGTGTAAATTGGCGGAGTAAGAAATTGTATATATGTTGGAAAATGGTATTATTAATCCTTCAGCATCAGATTCGAGTCACCCTGCGTTATTGTGCCCAAACCTAATGGTAGTGTTAGAGTTTGCACTGATGATAGGAAGGTAAATGCAGTAACAAAAACAACGATAAGGTGGGAATAGCTAATTTCTTACAAAGATTGATCTGTTAAAAGGGTATTGGTGTGTTCCATTGACGGACAGAGGTAGAGAAATTTCTGCATTTGTGACACCACCTGGTTTGTGTGAATACAATATTTTAATACAAAAATATACCAGAAACATTCCAGAGAATGATTGATTTTGTAATTCGAGGGTTAGAACACACAGATACCTATATTGATGACTTAGTCACAGGGAGTGACACTTGGGAAGAGCATATCTCTGCAGTAGAAAAGCTATTTGACAGGCTTTCCTAGGACAACCTTACAGTTAACTTGGCTAAGAGTGAATTTGGCCATGACACTGTGCCCTGTCTTGGCTATGTTGTAGGTCAAAGCAAGTTGGCTCCTGTTTCAGCAAAAGTTCAGGCAATTTCTCAGGTTCCTATTCTGACTGCTAAGAAGGCTCTGAGAAGGTTTCTGGGAATGGATGGATGTTACCGTTAGTTCTGTAAGAACTTTGCTGCTATCGCTCTTCCTCTGACTAATCTCCTGAAGATGGGTGAAAAGTTTGTTTGGACCGAGCCTTGTCAGAATGCATTTGTTTTAAAGTTATTATTTGAGATTAGGCCAATCAATGTACTGTTGTCAGCAAATTTAATTATCAGATTGGAGCTGTGGGTGGCGACACGTCATGGGAATACAGAGAGTAAAGGATGGGGCAAAGAGACAACCCTGTGGGGTATGTGTGCTGAGGGTCAGAGAGACAGAGGAGATGGAGCCCATTCTTACCACCTGCCGGCGATCTGACAGGAAGTCCAGGATCCAGCGACACAAGGCAGGGTGAAGGCCGAGGTCTCTGAGCTTCTTGTCGATACTTCACTCCTTCGTCTGGCTACTGCTCTGCCCATGACTGCAAGGAACTGCAGAGAACATCAGAGAAACAAGCCTCCACTCCGTGGACTCTTCCTACATTCCCCTCCCTCGGAAAAGCAGACCATGTATTCAAAGACCCTCACAACCTGGATATTCTTCCTGCAAACCCGCTCCCCCAACGGGGAAGAGGTACAAAAGCCTTAAAGCGCGAACCACCCGGCTCAAGGACGGCTTCCTGTCTGTGGTTATAAGCCAAATGATCGATGAAATGGACTTGGCCTCACAATGTAACTCGACGTGACCCTGCGCCATATGGCTATCTGCACTGCACTTTCTCTGCAGCCTAATGTTTTGTTATAGTTATTGTTTCGCCGTTTTCATTTTTTTCAAATTTTTAGAATCTTTTTGATTGGTATTGAATCTTCTACAGCTATAAAATGATACAAAACTTCAATAGATTAATATGTATGCAATTAATAAAGCTGAAAAAAACTGATCGTAAAATATAAAATGGGAAATTATATATGTACGTGGAACTAAAGGAACCTCATCTAACTAGGAAAAAAAAACACTAACTACATAAGAAACACACATTCGGCCATCATCTAAGTATGAAAATAAGAAACATCAACCGTCATTTCGTATTTATATAAAAAATGGAAGGAAACCATATAGAGTAATTCAAATTAAACGATAATATTTTACAAAAGAACCCCATCTTCTCTCAAAATCGAATCGAGGATCAATAATTCTACTTCTATGTTTTTCCAAACTAAGACTAAACATTCCTTGAGAAAACCATTCAATTAATGTAGGGGAAGAAATATCTTTGTATTTTAATAAAATAGCCCTTCTTGTCAGTAGTGTAACAAATGCAATTACATGTTGATCTGAACATGTTGATCTGAAGATGAAATACCCTGAATATGATGCGGAACTATTCCAAATAGAACAGTCAATCTATTAGGTTGTAAATTAATTTTCAGAGCTTTAGAAAATGTAGAAAATAAAGATTTCCAAAACGATTTTAATGAAGAACATGACAAGAACATATGTGACAAAGCAGTTACTTCATTTTACATCTATCACAGCATTTGTCTATACTAGGAAATATTTTAGATAGTCTCTCCTTTGTTAAATAATAACCGTGAACAATTTTAAATTGAATTAAACGATGGTGGGCACATACAGAAGAAGAATTTACGTTTTTCAAAACTCGAAGCCAATCTTCATTATCAAAGGCCATATTAAGTTCTCTCTCCCAATCTTGTTTAATCTTTAGTGATAGGTTCTCTTTATGTAACAAAAATAAATTATAAATTCTGCTCATTGATCCTTTCCCTAAGGGATTCAATTTCAACATGGTATCCAACAAATCAGATTCTTGTAAATATGGAAACTTAGGTAAATATTGCTGCTAAAAATGCCCAAACTGAACATATTGCTGAAAATGTGTATGAGCGAGAGAAAATTTGTTAAAAAGCTCTTCAAAGGATATCAATCGACAATTACAAAATAAATCTGTAAAAGAATGGATCCCTTTATTTTTATAAATGGCGTCAGTTGTTGAAGGTTTAAATGAAAAGTTTCGATATACAAAACTAGACAACTTAAATTGTTCAAAATTTTAAAAACACAAAATTGAACACAAATCCGTAGGGATTGTTTAATAACCGGGTAAAGATTTAAATCTGGAATTTTAGAGAGCTGTATATGTAATGGAGCTCGTAAAATTGAAGTTAAATAAAATTGTTTAACAGCTTTTAATTCCAAATCAACCCATAATGATTTTTGGTTCTTACCAAGCCAATAGAACCAAAAACATAATTGTCTAATATTCACAGACCAATTAAATTCATAGTCTTAAAATAGGAAGTGCAAGTCCACCATCTTTTTTAGCTTTGTGTAAATGATACTTATTAATTCTTGGTCTCTTATTGTTCCAAATAAAGGAAGAAATAAGAGAGTCAATTTGATCGAATATTTTTAGTTAAAAAGATATGTATATTTTCGAACATATATAAAAATCTAGGTAAAATCATCACCTTCACAGCATGAATACGACCTATTAAAGAAAAAGTAAGTGGATTCCATCTAGAAAATAGTTGCTTCATGGAGTCCATTAAAGGAACTACATTCGTTTTATAAAGATCTTTATATTTTTTAGTAATTATAATAGCGAGATATCTAAATGTATTAACAATTCTAAAAGGAATATCATCATAACTACTAACATGGACATTTAATGAAAACAATTCGCTTTTATTCAAGTAAAGTTTATATCCTGAAAATGTACCAAAATCTTTAAGTGCTTCCAAAAGATTAGGAATTGATTCCTCAAGACTTGAAATAAAAACCAAAAGATCATCTACATTCCATTCATAGAGATACCACGAATATTTTTAGCTTCACGTCGTGTTATAGCTAAAGGCTCCAATACAGGAATAACTAAAAAAGGGCTTAATGGACATCATTGTCCAGTTCCACGAGAAAGTGAGAAACACCTTCTACCAGGGGTTACCACACAACATACCCAGGCAAGGGTTAACACAAGATATTCCAAAACCTACTCCTATGGATTATACGAAGTGACAGCCACACACATTCGTTGTGGTTCCGTTGTGATCAACCCACTCTTGTGGGCATAGGAGAGTTCCAAGCCTCAGCTGCGACAAACTGAAGCGATCAGCTTTTCCAGTCTCTCTCTCTCTCTCTCTCTCTCTCTCTCTCTCTTTAGACTGGCTGACTGGCTGACTGCCTGGCTGCAGATCGCTCTCTCTCTCTTATGGTTCAGTCCACAGTCAGCGCTGTCAGCCTGTGACTGACGTCATAGTCCCGCCTCCTCACGCCGGCGCTCTTAAAGAAACAGTCACAGTACGACCGCAGGCTCGTAACAGCCACAGCACAACTTCCAGACTTTTGAACTCAGTGCTTCAACTAATAAGGACAACCATGCAATTTGCCTTGTTAACGACCCGATCAATCTGTGCAGACTCTTTCAGGGAGCGATGAACTTGGAGTCTAAGATCTGATCATCAACACTGTTCAGGGTTTTGCATTTAACAGTGGACTGTCGGATACATTCGACCTACCGAGCTGCCAAGATGATCATCACTAATCAAATCTCACTGAGATTTCTCAGGTCCTGTTGAATTTATTGCCAAGTGCACAAGTACGGGAAGGTACAGGTACAGAGAAACACTGACTTGTGGCAGCATCACAGGCAAGTACATTCAGATAACACACGGAGCATAAATTATCCGATTCTCTGTCAGTAACAATCTATAAATATGTTTTCTGTCATTAACGATACATAATATACATTGTGTCATGATCAACATTAAAATGTGCATTTTATGTCAATACCAGACTTGGAAATGTTGAATTTGGTCCCTGTCTCCATTCCTCTTGTAATCCACAACCAGCTCCTTTGTTTTTGTCACAATTAGGGAGAGGTTGTTTTCTTGACACCACTGTGTCCCGGTGATGATTTCTTTTTTGTAGGCTGCCTCGTTATTGTTTGAAATTAGGGCAATCAATGTGGTGTCGTCAGCGAATTTAATTAGCAGATTGGAACTGTGGGTGGCGACACGTCATGGGAATACAGAGAGTAAAGGATGGGGCAAAGAGACAACCCTGTGGGGTATGTGTGCTGAGGTTCAGAGAGACAGAGGTGGGGGAGCCCACTCTTACCACCTGCAGGCGATCTGACAGGAAGTCCAGGATCCAGCTGCACAAGGCAGGCTAAAGGCCGAGGTCTCTGAGTTTCTTGTCGATATTTCACGCCTTCGTATGGCTACTGCTCTGCCCATGACTGCAAGGAACTGCAGAGAACATCAGAGAAACATGCCTCCCCTCCATGGACTCTTCCTACACTTCCCCTGCCTGGGAAAAGCAGGCCACATACTCAAAGATCCTCACAACCTGGACATTCTAGCTGCAAACCCGCTCTCCCATGGGGGAAGAGATACAAAAGCCTTAAAGCGCGAACCACCCGGCTCAAGGTCGGCTTCCTGTCTGTGTCAATAAGCCAAATGAATGATAAAATGGACTCGGCCTCACAATGTAACTCGACGTGACCCGGCACCATATGTCTATCTGCACGGCACTTTCTCTGCAGACGGAATGCTTTGTTACAGTGATTGTTCTGTCGTATATCAGCTCAATGTACTGTTGTAACGTATCGATCTGTGTGGGTGGTACGTCAGGCAAGATTTTCACTGTATCTCGGGACATGATAAGAATAAACAAATTCCCCATTTTAATTGTGTGGAAATATTACACGGACTGAGCGTCTGCTCTGGAACCTCAGAAGGAAACTGAACTGTTGTCATTTCTGTGGAATGCAAATAAATGGAAAGGGCTTCAATCTCACATTACGATCTGCGGTAACTGGGATCAGGTGACTGGTGGTGGGTCTCCCATATCAGAATCAGGTTTAACAGCACCGGCATAAGTCATGAAATTCATTGTCCCTGCGGCAGCAGTAGAACCTAATTCATAACCATAGATTTTAACAATTGTGGTTTAAGAGTATACATATTAAATAGTTAAATTATATAAATAGTGCAAAAATATATATTTTTTAAAAGTGTAATGAACTATTTTAATTGTGTGAAACAATTTGACTGACCTGGTTGTTGCTTTGGAAATTGTGGAGTGAAGCTTAACTAAACTGTACACATTTATGAGAAGCTGAGAGAAATAGAAAAGGCTAAATTCTCATATGAATGGGTCATATACCCAGAAATAATGGCTGCACTTTGGCAGGTCGAAACAGTGGAATAGACCATAAGACCATAAAATATTGGTGCAGAAGTAGACCATTCGGCCCATCGAGTCTGCTCCGCCATTCAGTCATGGGCTGATCCAATTCTTCCAGTCATCCCCACTTCCCTGCCTTCACCCCATACCCTTTGATGCACTGGCTAATCAAGAACCTACCTATCCCTGCCTTAAATGCACCCAGTGACTTGGCCTCCACAGCCGCTCATAGCAACAAGTTCCACCGATTTACCACCCACTGACTAAAGTAATTTCTCCCATCTCTGTTCGAAATGGACGTCCTTCAATTCTGAAGTCATGCCCTCTTGTCCTAGTATCCCCTATCATGGGAAATTAACTTTAACATATCTAATCTGTTCAGGCCTTTTAACATTCAGAATGTTTCTATGAGATCCCCATTATTCTCCTGAACTCGAGGGAATACAGCCCAAGAGCGGCCAGACGTTCCTCTTATGGTAACCCTTTCATTCCTGGAATCATTCTCGTGAATCTTCTCTGAACCCTCTCCAACGTCAGTATATCATTTCTAAAATAATTATCACAAAACTGAACACAATAGTCTGTGTGACCTCAGGAGTGCCATATCGAGCGTCACCATGGCATCCCTGCTCTTTTTATTCTATACCTCTAGAAATTAAAGCCAACATTGCATTTGCCTTCTTCACCACAGACCCATCCTGGAAGTTAACCTTTAGGGTATCCCGCACAAGGACTCCCAAGTCCAATTGCATCTCTGCATTTTGAATTATCTCTCCATCTAAACAATAGTCTGCCCTCTTCTTTCTTCCCCCAAAGTGTAAGACCATACACTTTACAACTTTGTATTTCATTTGCCACTTCTTTGCCCATTCCCCAAACCTGAAGCCCTACCCCCTACTCAAGTCTCTCACCCACATATGAATACGCCTGATCATGCTATTCTTTCATCGATAGCACGTGGCGCAGGCAGCAATCCCGAGCATGCTCAGAATGCGAAGGAGACAGACAAACTGAGCCAAGTCACAGACTGATGAAGGGGAGGAATGATCCATTTTGATACAGAGCGGGAAGCAGAGAGTTTGATGTTGTGCCTGATGCCGGAACTGTGGCCAGTTAGAAGGTGAAATCTTGTTCGTCCAAATTGTTTAGAGTTGTGACAGTGCTTTTTTTTTATATCAGAAGGCACCATGGAGACTAAAATTATCTGAGTTGAAATTTTGTCCTTCGCCCACTGATATGCTTTGTAAACTTTTAACAGTGTAGAAAAGTCAAAGGATTTGTGTATAGGAATCACAACCACAACAGCTCGTTATTTCCGCTATATCTGTCAGTTCACCAGCGCTTGAATGCCGCCGATTCTTGAATGTGGAGGCGGAGATGCGGGAGAAGACAGCGCCTAACTCGCTACAAGGAGAGCCCGAACACGTGCCCATGTCCGTGATCTGACTGGATACATCGCCATGACGTTAATAGCAGTGTGACGTCATTCACTCGCTCTCATTTTGGAAGGGATTCAGTCGGGCAACGCAGATACACCAACAGCTTCGCTCTGGGAAGCGGCCGTTCACCTGCTCCATGTGTGTGAAGAGACTCATTCAGTTAACCCACCTTGTGATGCTCCGGTGAGTTCACAATAAATAGAGGCCACATTTCTGTCCGGAGTGAGCAAAGAGTTTTACTCAATCATCCCAGATGCTGCAACACCAGCAACTTCACATCAGGGAGGAAGTTCAAATCAGCTCTATGTTAAATGTTTCAACATCACGGTGATTGAAGACAGCTGCAGGTTCTTGAGGGACTGATACTGTCATATTCTGCAGTTCTTGCGGTTGATCATCGCACCCAGGACTGAATCCTGGTAACTGAGCATTGGAGGAGTCTGTTCTGCTGATGTTAGCCTTAAACTAGACTGATGTTTAATATTGTGGAGCTGTGAAAGATAAATCAGTTCTGTATCAGATCCCGTGTCTCAGGTATTCACAATATATACTAGAGAGGCAACTCGGCCGACCTGGTCGCTGCCCATTTTTCTGTTCCATTTCAGTACATCTACCCCTGCCGTTCCCCTCTCGCTTTCCCGGAGATTACAGGTTGTAACTAATCACCACTCTGTGGGATAGGAGATTTCTCTTGAATTTCATGGAAATATATAAATCCACAACACATTGCAGACGCTGTTGTGCCAGCCATGTATCTTACTGTAGAAACTGATTAGAATTACCCTACCGCATAGCCAGCTATTTTCCTAAGCTCCATGTACCTATCTAAGAGTCTCTTAAAAGCCCCTATTGTATCCGAATCTACCACCGTCGCTGTTATGGGATACACGTTGATATTGAGTATATTGTTTCTGGAAACCACTTTCTGCGTTAAAATAGCTGCAGATTTTTCTATACATACAAGAAAAAAAATGAGGTGTGGACATTGAACCGCTGCTTGCAGAAATTTTTAATGGCACCCTCATTACCCATAAGGGCCTGCGCGAAAAAAAATTGACCCGCGTTGAAACACTGATGAAATGCGCAGGCGTCAGCGCAGTGACGTCTCCAAGTTTTACGCATGCGCGCAGTACACAGAAGGCCTTGGAAACATCAGAGCAGGTAAGAGCGGTCCTCTGACTTTTTGTCTTAAACACCGATTTCGGGTAATTCCTGAGAAATTCCAACACCATGACCCGCAATCCTGGGACAGTCCTGCTCTCTTCCATCTCCCTCAGCCCCACGATCCGTACACCGGTCCCGGGGAGCTTCCGGCTGATGAGGGAATGGGAACCGATGGATCTCTCAGACAGAGCTGAGCTCCAGCCATCTAAATGCAAGGATTAGGAACTCGGAGAAAGGGAACAAAATCTTTTACATCCGCAGTTGAGAAAATCACCTTTGTTCTGCCTCCAATCACAAGAGGAAAAACTGCAGATGCTGGAAATCCAAGCAACACACACGCAATGTCGGCGGAATTCAGCATTAGTACTCTTTTCCGTAGATGCTGCCTGGCCTGCTGAGTTCCTCCAGCATTTTGTGTTTGTTGCTTTCTCTACCTCCTCTTGTTCTGGACTTTTCTACCGGTGAGAGCATGTTTTGTCCCATTCTCTCTGGGTACATAATGATATCAAACTCTTTTGGCCTGGGCAACAAGTAACTTTCACATCACAAATGTGCCAGACTCCAGTGAGACAGACGACTGCCCTTCCCTTCATATACATTGGCATTGCCATCACTGAGTTCACCACCGTCAGTCACCTGGGGGAGGGTTCAGGGGGAATATATATGTAGAATACAGAAACTGGTGATACCTGTTGCATTGTGGTGATACAAAAGTTGCTGAAGAATTTGTAAGTGGGAAGAAGTGGAGTGATATTTGGAAATCTGACTTTTTAAAGTGTAATTTAGCAAGCAAACCACATATGGACAACGTGCAAAAGCTTTGGTGAGAAAATCCTTCATTACCCGTTACAGGCCTGCTACATAGGTTGTGTGAGAGTGCAGATGAACTGGATCAAACCCAGAGGAGATCAAAGTTCCTATTGACAGTGATTTACCAGCTGTGAAAATGAATACCTCTCTATATAAAATTCACTGTGCACATCTTGTCACAGGGTAAAAAAATGCACAGTACAAGATTTATCTGCACACTGGATATTACAAATTATAGGGGATATTGGAGGGAAGGAGGGGAGACCTCCAGTGTCCCTGATGCCCTCACCTACTAGATGTGCATCCAGCTGCAGCTTGTAACCCTGCACTTTAAGGTGTTGGATCTTGAAATGGGTGAATTCCAGATCATCCAACAGTTGGAAGGGGGTGATAGATATGACATGAAGAGAAGTGAATTACACCCAAGGTGCAGGACATAGGAAACTGGTTGAGAGTCAGGAAGGGGAATGAGGTTAAATAGCCATTGAGAGTGCTCTAGTGACCATGCCCTATAACAACGGGTGGAACACTTTAGAAACTGTTGGGGGGGGAGGAAATTCAAAGGGCTGATAAGTGGATTTGTTAGTTAGGGGAACAGAACAAGTAACGACTAATAACTTAGTGGTAAGGCTTACAAGAGGTAGTGGGGGGTGCTGATATGGTTAAAGTAAGTTGTAGGGGGAATGGGAGCTAAAATGACAGAACAGATAGTGGAGATGGTGAATTGAATTGACTTTATTATGTACATCCTTCATATAGATGTGTAGAAATATTTACGTTATGTTACCATCTAAATATGCAATGTGTAATTTAAATTGATTTATAATAATTAGTTTATATTTAGGACAGTCAAGAAAACATAGAAATCAATTAATCAGTCTGATGGCCTGGTGGAAGATGATGTCCCAGAGCTTGTTGTTCCTTTTGCTGGTTTACCATTTCCTGGATGGTAGCAGCAGCAGGAACAGTTTGTGGTTGTGGTGAATTTGGTCCCCGATATTCTTTGGGCTCTTTTTACACACCTCCATACCCCTGCTATCCAGGCTCCCATCCAAACTTCTTTTAAATGGTGAAACTGTGCTCATATTCACCACTTGTGCTGGCATCTCATTCCACACTCTCACGATCATTTCAGTAAACAGCTTTTCCAAATGTTTCCATTAAATTTTCACCCTCCCCACTGACCCATGACCTCTGGTTGTCATCCCACCCACCCTCAGTGGAAAAAGCTGCTTGCATTTACCCTATCTATACTCTCTTGATATTCTATACTTCTAACAAATCCTCAAAGCAATGTGTAATTTCCTTGTTTACGTTTAGAGTCTTTTCTAGGTGTACAGGATGATGAGGGACATAGATCGTGTGCACAGCCAGAGGTTTGTTTTTCCAGGGCTGAAATGTCTAACACGAGGGAGCAGAGTTTTAAGGAGCTTGGAAATAGATACCGAGGGGATGTCAGGGGTAAGTTTTTTACACAGAGAGTTGTAGGTGCATGGAATGCACTGCCAGATATTTGTATGAGATTGTTTTAGTTACTGTGGGGCCAGGAACCCATGCAGCTCAGTGGGAACAGAGAATAATATCAATGCAGAGAGTCAAACTGAGCCAGGTCACAGATTGGAGATGGCAGAAATGCCCCATTCTTCCAGAGACAGGAAGAGCATCAGAGAGTTTGATGGTCATTCCAGATACCAGCACTGTGCCCAGTCAGGAGATGATTTCTCTCTCCTATTTGGGTTAAACCTCACTGTAGCAGTGTGATGTCAGATCACACCTGCACAACTCAAGTGATCTCATTTGAAATGTTGTCTTAAACCCATTGATGGATTTTGTAAATCTTTTTACAGGTTAAAAATGGCAAGGAATTTGCCTGCGGGAATCTCGAACACAACACAGCAGTTTTGCTGTCTCTGTCCAGATATTTAAGAAGTGGTGCAAGGGATTCAGCCGATCATCCTTCCTGCTCAGGCTGTGGGGAGGGATTCACTCGATCATCCTTCCTGCTCAGGCTGTGGGGAGGGATTCACTTGATCATCCTTCCTGCTCAGACTGTGGGGAGGGATTCACTCGGTCATCTGAACGACTGGCACACCGATCATTTTAAACAGGTGAGGAACCCATTCATCTGCTCAGACAGTGGGAATGGATACAGATGGTCATTTCATCTGAAGGGACATCACCAAGTTCACACTGGGACAAGGCCATTCACCTATTCTGTGTGTGAGAAGGGATTCAGTCAGTCATCCCACCTGTGGACACACCAGTCAGTTCACACTGGGCAGAGGCTGGTCATCTGAGGAATTTGGGGAAGGATTCACTCGGTCATCTGACCTAATGGTTCACTAGCAAATTCACTCCGGGGAGCGGCCATTCACCTGCTCAGACTGTCGGAAGGGATTCACTTGGTCATCCACCCAAATGGCTCACCAACGAGTTCACACCGGGCAGTGGCGGTTCACCTGCTCAGACTGTGGGAAGGGATTCACTTGGTCATACCAACTGAAGGTGCATCAGAGAGTTCACACTGGAGAGAGACCATTCACCTGCTCAGACTGTGGGGAGGGATTCACTCAGTCATACACCCTAATGGCTCACCAGCGAGTTCACACCGGGGAGCAGCCGTTCACCTGTTCGGACTGTGGGAAGGGATTCACTTGCTCATCTAAACTGAAGCTACATCAGAGAGTTCACACTGGAGAGAGGCCATTCACCTGCTTAGACTGTGGGAAGGGATTCATCACATCATCTGAACTGAAGGTACATCGGAGAGTTCACACTGGGGAACGGCCATTCATCTGCTCAGAATGTGGGAAGGGATTCACTCAGTCATGTCATCTGAAGGCACATCAGCTAGTTCACACCAGAGAGAGGCCATTCACCTGCTCAGAGTGTGGGAAGGGATTCACTGGGTCACCCCAACTACAAGCACACCAGTCAGTTCACACTGGAGAGAGGCCATTCACCTGCTCAGACTGTGGGAAGGGATTCACTGGGTCATCCCAACTACAAGCACACCAGTCAGTTCACACTGGGGAGAGGCCATTCTCCTGCTCAGTCTGCGGGAAGGATTCAGTCAGTCATCTAATCTGAAGGTACATCGGTGAGTTCACACTGGGGAGAAGCCATTCACCGTCTGAAGCCTGAATTTTACCTCTGCATAGACGCTACTTGTGTGTTCTTGTGCCTGTGTCACTCGGCCAAAATGCTAGTTGGCGTTGGGGTTCTATGGTACTGTGTTGCATTGACTCGTGCTGAGTTGGGAACGATGGCGACTGCTGACTACATCTTGTTGGAGTTCGAGCTAATCGATGTTGAACAAGAGTTACTTTTATTGAAATTACTGCAGCGCAGGAAAGAGAAGTTTTTACATTACGTTGTGCAGTCCACAATGTCCAAACCGATGTTTGTGAAAATTTCTTTGCACGAAGTTGATGCCATTTTCAAGTGTTTATTCTCTGCCGTTGAAGAGTCATGCAAATGTACATATTATCTGACTACATCACTTAACCTTTCCTCGACTTGGTCCACTTTCCAACTTCGAAGCAACTGGAAATTCATAGGAGGAAACTGGCTGCTGCCAAGTGAACCATTCACAGTTCTTGCGGTCTGTGTCACCACGACGCATAGCTACATTTTTGGGAATGTGCACGTTAGGCCTCATTAGGTAAAAGACTCTCTTGGAGGCGTTACATGGAGTCGGTAGCTTTCGGGCCTTGCTCCGCTCATTTTAAATTTACTTACCACCCCTTTAATATCTTTATCAAAGTGTTTATAACACTTTTATATGTTTGAATTTGAATTTTAATCGACTGAAATGGCTTATAGAGAAGAAAGGCATTAGCTGAAGGCGAGGAAACTGGCAATGGAAATGGGAAGAAAGAAGATGTCTTTGAACAGCCTAAAGAGTTTCAACTTACTTTACAGGCTATCTCGAATCTTTTGGATGAAAAACTTGATAAAAGGTTTACTACCTTGGAAGTATGGTTAAAGGAGAGCTAAGGTGGATTGGCAACACTTGAAAAGAAGAATGAAAAACAGCAGTGACAAATTTCAGTGCCTTATAAGCTGGAAAACAGAGAGATCACAAATTGAATTCTTTGGAAAAGAAACGAACTTCGACCACACATACATTGGAGCAGAATAAAGTCAGGTTTACTGATTTGGAGAGTCGAAGCCACAGACTGAATTTGCGAATAATAGACTCAGTGAGGATGTTGAGAGCCGGGATCTTACTCAGTTTTTTTCTCAATTCTTAATGGAGGTCTTTGGCTTGGAGGTTCTTTCTTCTCTTCCTGCGCTCGACCGCACACATCGGGCGCTGAAACCAAAACCGTCGAAAGGGTTAAAACCGCGTCATGTAATTCTACGATGTCACAATGTGAATACTAAGGAGCTCTTCATTCCGCTTGCTCGTCAGAAAGGAGTTACTGAGCATCAGCATCTTAAGTTTCATTTTGTTGAAGATTGTTGTCCTGAGGTTATGCAAGAAAGATCGCGTTTTAAAATGGTGATGTCAGAATTATATCAGAGGATTCTTCATCTGGCTTTCACCTAAGGGTTGTTCTGCCTCATAGATCATTTAAATGGTTTAAATCCATGGATGAAGCAAAACAATTTCTCGAAGATCTAAGCTTGAATGCAGATGTCTAATATTTTGAAGATCAATATTTGTGTTTGGATGTCTATAAAATTTACCATTCCTTTATGTCTGTGTATATCTGGTTTATTAGTTAATAACCAAATTTATTAGTTAATAAATTTGGACAATTTAGAACTTTGCCCTTGGGTTGATTACAGTCGTACTGTGTTCTGATGTACGGATGTTTATTATGTTTCCAAGTTAAAGTTCCTTTCTTTTACATTCATTGTTTTACTTTTTTATTTTTAATTGTTTGCTTTTGAAAATTATTAAGACTCTGATTTGCTGATTTTTTTTTCTTGAAGTATTATTAAGATTGTATTTTGTGTCATTTTTAAAGACCTTGTCATTTAAAATGGTCTGCAATAGGCTGTTTTCTCTGAAATGTGTTTGACATTCCTCATAATTTTTTGACTATGGATGGTTTGTTTATTTTTTTGTAATTTGGAGATTTTTCCTCGTGGGAGATGGGGGTAGAGAGGTTCTTAGATAGTTCTCTGGCTCTCTATTGGCCAGGTTTTTGGTCTTTGTGGGTGGGGGATAGGGCTATTAGTCTAGTATTTTTCTTTTGGGCTGAATTGAATCTACAAAAATGTCTCTGTTGTCATATCTTCTGGTTCCTCTTTAAACTTTCCCTCTTCTTGATTCATGAGTTTCCTATGCAATATGATTAACAGTTTACATACTACATTGTTTATTTAAGGACAATTGATGTCATTAATTATTTTGGAATTATTAATTTTGTTTCATGGAATAAAAATGGTTTGAATCATCCAATTAAATGCAAGAAGATTTTTAGAGTTTTTCATAGACTGAATGCTCAGATTATGTTTGTGTAGGAGGCTCGTGTGAGGAAGAAGGATAATCAGTACTTCTTTAGGTTTTGGAAAGGCCAACAGTTTCACTCATTGACTAAGGTGAAAGGTGTTTCTTTTTTCTAGACTCCTGAAACTCATTTCTTCACTATGATACAATTTCAGACCCATATTGTAGATCTCTATTAGACACTGGTTAACTTTATAAAGATAAATTAGTTTTGGTTAATATTTATGCACTGAATACTGACTATCCTGAATTCTTTAAGCACGTTTTTGTATTTTTTCTCAATTTAAATGAATATGTGGTAATATTGGGTGGAGATTTTAATTGTTGTCTGAATCCTATGATGAATGGTGGTTCAACTCTATTTTACTTCAGGGCATAAGTTTTGTTAATTTCATTAAAGAACAGATCGCCTTTTTTCTTTTCCACTAACTCAATGGAAGAAATTTTCAGTGGGATATTATGCAATACCTTTAAAACATATATCTGAGGGCAAATTATCTCATACTCTGCTGGTTTGAAAAAACAAATTCTTAATGAAATATGTACATTGGTTAATAATATTAAAGAAATTGATAGAAAATATTCTTTTGCTCCCATTTTAAATCTTTATAAAGAGAGAATTGAACTTCAGATGCAACATCATTTGTTATTAGCATCCCCGATTGAAGATCAGTTACTTAAAACTAAGAGTCGATTTTATAAATATGGTAATAAATCAGGAAAATTATTGGGTGACCAATTAAAAGTGATTTGGCAAAACTTCAGATTAATAGGGTTTGCAAACGGGAAGGTATTTTGATGGTTGACCATGGTGAAGTTAACAAATCTTTTCAAGAATTTTATAACAATTAGAATTTCCTGATGATTCTACCATAATGCATGAATTTTAAAAGAAATTAAGTATTCTGAAATTATCAGTTAATGAACGTTTAGTATTAGTCACACCCATTACTGAAGGGGAAGTAAGCAATTTAGTCAATGAATTCTGGTAAAGCACCTGGTCTGGATGGTATACTGCTGAATTTTTCAAATCTTTTTCTGATTTACTTTCTCCTGGTTAGGTAAAAATTTTAAAGATGCTTCATTTATAGGTAAATTACCACAATCCTTTTATGAAGCATCTATTTCTTTAATTCCTAAAAATGATAAAGATCTCACTGAATGTGCATCATACAGACCTCGATCTTTGTTGAATGTGGAATCTAAAATCCTTTCTAAAATATTAGCAATTAGATTGAAGAAGGTATTGCCAAAAAATTGTCTCTGAGGATCAGACAGGATTTATTAAAAATCATTATTCACATTTTAATGTTTGGAGATTAATGAACATTGTATACACTATTTTATCTAAGACTCCAAAATGTTATCTTGCTCGAAAACGAGAAGGCGTTTTATACACTTGAATGGGATTTTTTTTTACTATATTTGATAAATCTAATTTTAGCCCAAAATTTATATTTTGGATCCAATTGATATATCATATACTTTTGGCGTCTGTTTCACTAATAATCAGAGATCCCCTTTCTTCAGGCTTTTCCAAGGTACTAGACAAGGCTGTCCTTTGAGCCTCTTACTATCAGCCCTTGGCATCCCTATTCGTGATTCACCCAACTTATTTGGTGTTACTCATGGGAATGGGACGCATAAAGTATCGCAATATGCAGTTGAACTGTCACTATATATTTCTCTTTTCTTTTTCAATCTTTTTATTGAGTTTCATATAAATATAAAAAAACAACATAATAATGAATAGGTTATGAATACAATAGACTTAAGATTACATTAATAATAGGATAATAATATCCTATTAAACATCAACAACAAAAAAGTACATTAATCAATCAAGTCTATATAATTACATATGAAAAGAAACAAAACTAAAAATGTGTGAAAGAAAATATATAAACACTAAACTAAAACTAACATGGGCAATAATAACAGTTTATAAGTATATGATAGTGTCAAAGAACTCCGGAACTCCATACCTGAACAAGAATAAACAAAGAGAAGGTCTGGGAAAGGCCAAATTAATTCACATGAAAATGTCGGATGAACGGTCCCCAAGTTTCTTCAAATTTAATTGACGAGTCAAAAATAATGCTCCTAATTTTTTCCAAACTCAGATAAGAAATAGTTTGAAAAAGCCACTGAGACGTGGTAGGAGGGTTTACTTCTTTCCAATTTTGTAATATAGACCTTCTGGCCATTAATGTTACAAAAGCAATCATTCGTCTGATTGAAGGAGAAAACTGATTACCATCCTCTTTTGGTATACCAAAGATTGCAGTAATAAAGTTAGGTTGTAAATCAATGTTCCAAATTGAGGAAATGGTAACGAATATGTCCTTCCAATAATTATGTAAAGTAGGACATGACCAAAACATATGGGTCAGTGAAGCCACTTCTGAATGACATCTATCACATTGAGGGTTAATATGAGAATAAAATCGAGCAAGTTTATCTTTAGACATATAAGCTCTATGTACAATTTTAAATTGTATTAAAGCATGTCTAGCACATATAGAAGAAGAATTAACCATTTGTAAAATTGTTTCCCATTTATCTGTTGGTATATTGTATCGAAGTTCTTTTTCCCATTGTTGTTTAATTCTATCTGACATCTCTGGTTGTATCTTCATAATCATGTTGTAAATAAAAGCAACTAATCCCTTCTGACAAGGATTTAAGGTAAAAATCAAATCTGAGAAATCCGTTGAAGTTGAGTTGGGAAAAGATGGTAAAACTTTATGTAAAAAATTTCTGATTTGTAAATATCTGAAGAAATTAGATTTAGGTAATTTAAATTTATTGGAAAGTTGGTCAAAAGACATCAAAGTACCTTCAAAAAAAAAGGTCACGAAAACATTTTATACCTTTCCTTTTCCATATGCTAAAGGCTTGATCTGTCAAGGAAGGTTTAAAGAAAAAAATAAATAAAATAGGGCTATCAAGCACTAAGTTTTTCAAAGTAAAGAATTTCCGAAATTGAAACCAAATTCGTAATGTGTGTTTAATAACAGGATTAGATATCTGTTTATTAAATTTAACTAAATCAGCAGGAAGAGAAGAACCAAGAACAGAGAATAAAGAATATCCCTTTACTTCATTGCATTCCAAATTTACCCACTGCGGACACAATAATGAGTCCAAATCCAATTTCCAATACGTTAGATTACGAATATTATTCGCCCAATAATAAAATCTAAAGTTAGGCAAAGCTAAACCACCATCTTTTTTAGATTTTTGTAATTGCCTTTTACTTAACCTAGGGTTTTTGTTTTGCCACACACTATATATTTCTAATCCAGAGAAATCCATTCCTGCAGGAATAACACGACTTGCTCAGTTTAGTAGTTTTTCTGCCTATAAACTGATTCTGAATAAAAGTGTGCTTTATCCATTAAATATGCAATTCACAATGAGTAGACAGTCATCATTTAGATTGGTTGCTGATTATTTATTTGGGTGTTAAAATTACTAAGAATCGCAACAATTTATTTAAAGTTAATGTTTACCCTTAATTGATCATGTTAAACAATTGTTTACTAAATGGTCCCCATTGTCCTTATCCTTGATTGGTTACATTAATGCTATTGACATGATTATTTTACCAAAATTTCTGTATCTATTTTATGCAATATCAATTTTTATCCCTAAATCTTTCTTTTTGATATTATTGATTCTAAAATTTCTTCATATATACGGCAGAATAGGAATTCCTGCTTAATGAAGAAATATTTACAGCAATCAAAAAAGGAAGGCGGATCCTAGATTTTATTATCGGGCAATTAATATTCGATATTTAACGTTTTGGACACAAGAGATGGATGAAACTTGGTGTCCAGGATGGATGAACCTCGAGCGTGAGTCTGTACAGGAGTTTTCATTGGCTTCTATTTTAGAGGCTTTGCTCCACTTTGCACTTACTAAATTGAATAAACAAATGGTAAATCCAATAATTAAACGTAAAATAGGAATATAGTTTCAATTTTGTAAAGTTTTTGGACAATAAATATATACTCTCAAGTTCTATTATATCTTTTTTTTCTTTCAACCGTTTAAATTGATCAAGCTTTTCTTTTACGGAAAACAAAGGGAAAATTATGTTTTCGTGACTTATTTATGGCTGATTGTTTTATGTCTTTTGAACAGTTTTCTAATAAATATGATTTCCCTAGATCACACTTTTTCTGATATTTACAGATTAGAAACTTTTTGAATGTTATTTTACTTTCTGTTCCGATATCAATTCAAATTGAAGTTACGGGGGAAAAAAAGTTCAAATCCATATCAAAAGAGTTTATTATCATTTATTTATGATTTAATTATGAGAATACGCTTAGATACTTCTGATAAAATTAAGAATGGGTCGGAAAGAGAACTTTGGATACATTTACCTGTACAGAAATGCGAGAAAATTCTTCAGTTAGAAAATACCTCTTCAGTGTGTGTCAGACGTGCCTTCATGCAATTTAAGATGGTTCAAAGGGCACATGTGTCCAAGGATAAGTTAGCTCATTTTTACTGCCATTAAATCCTGTCTGTGATCAATGTAATTCCGAGGTAGCTTCATTGAAACGTATGTTCTGCTCTTGTCCTCTTCTAAAAATAATATTGGAAAGATATATTTGATATTATCTCAGTAGTTCTGCGTATTGATTTACAGCCACATCCTGTTATTGCAATATTTGGACTATCAGTGATGGATTCTAGTCAACTATCCTCATCAGCTTGTCGTCTAATTGCATTTGTTACATTAATAGCCAGAAGACCCATTTTACTTGAAGGATTCCAATCCCCCAACTACCTTGTAAAGGTTTTCCCAAGCTGTAGCATGTCTAACCTTGGAGAAAAAAAAATACGAGTGGTACCGTGGATCCTTCGGTTAAATTTGAAGAGACTTGGAGAGCATTTATTCAATAATTTCATATGATGTAAGTTGACCCTTTCCGAATCTTGTGTAATAAGGTTTTGTTCATGTATAGAGGAGCGGAGTTAATGACAAATAATAATTTCAGCCATTGTGATTTGACAGCCCAACCTTTCTCTATTTCTTTTTATTTAGATTAGTTTTTTTTTCTAGTTTAGGGTGTTTTCCCTGTATAGAATATTTTTTTCATGGTTAGTTGCTGTGAGATTGGGAGGTTAAATTATATTTGTCATTTGGAATTGGTGTTTTTACATGTTAACCGTTATTAATGTAATTCCGACCTCTTTATATTATTAATATTATTGCTATGCTTATTAAATTTGAAACTTAATAAAAAGATTGAAAAGGAAAAGAGAATTGCCTGCTACCAGGTGGGCCACTCACAGTTCTTGTCGTCTGCGTCGCTGCGACGCGTAGTTACAGTTTTAGGAATGTGCACGTTAGGCTACGGCATACTCTACAGCCTAGGGTGCAACGTCGGGTACGCGGCTACGTAGAGCCTACGACGTAGCCTCGACGGAGAAGAATAATTCAGGCTTCAATGTGTGGGAAGGGATTCACTCGGCCATCTCAACTACAGAGACACCAGCGAGTTCACGCTCGGGAGAGACTGATCACCTGCGCAGACTTTAGGAGGAGATTTTCACAGCCAAATCAACCAAAAGTGCATCAGTGAGTTCACATTGTGGAGAGGTTGTTCATCTGCTGTGAATGGGGGAAGCTATTCACTCAGTCATCTAACCTTACGTAACTTTCGCTTCAGCTGGCAGTTTAATATACGGGGTGATAGTTCCCCCCCCCCACCCCCAGCCCGTCCAAACTTAAGAAATCTCATTTGGGTGAATGTTGTGTGATGTGTCCCATGTTACAGATCAGTACCCTGAAATTACAAACGATACACAATATGCAATTAAACGATTCAGCTCTATATTTCTTACTTTGACTATAGAGTTAGTAAAGAAAATGAATAAAAAAGGAAAAAGGGCCCGCTCTCTCCATTCACGTCTTCTCATCTCTCGCCAGCAAAAAACCGTGAAAATATCTCTTCCAGACTCACAAGAAAGAATATTTCTGTCATTGCATAGCCCCACACTCGAGAATCCTATTTCCTCTAGTCCTAACAAACACCGCTGCTACAGAGAAACCATTACCTCAGCAGCGAAACATTACAGAGAGGCCGTTACTTTAGCAGTGAAACCTTACAGCGTGTTACACTTACCACACACTACCGGTTCACACTGGGAGAACGTTTCAATGAGCTGCATGCTGGATATTTGTCCATCACCGTTGCTGAATGCAATGTCGAGAGTGACTGTCGGTGCTGAACTCTGCAATTATTGGTACTGCTCACCACACCCAGTTCTGTACCCTGGTCACTGGGCATGAGAGGGGTTTCTTCTGCCACATATTCTCCTTTAATGGGACTAGATCTGTGACAAATGAATCATTTCTATATTAAATGCTGTCTCCGGTACTTAGTGAATTTATAACACACCTAGTGTACAGCAGAGAGTGAACTCAGGCCGGCTGGACCCTGCCAGTGATTCTGTTCCACAGCAGATCTTTCAAATCCTCCCCTGTTATTCACCTCTCACTGTCCATGTGAATGAGGTCCAAATAGTCACCACTCTGTGGGTGAAGAGGTTCCCCTTGAATTCTCTGCAGACCGAAGAAGTCGAGCTGACTACAGTTCTGTTTGAGATGTTCTTCGCCCTCAAATCTCTAGTATTCTAAAGCTAAGGTGACAAAACCGTGGCTTATACGAGTAACCAAAGAAAACATAAAAAACAAAGAGAGGCCATAGAGCAAAAATCACTAGTATGTTGAAGGATTGGGAAGATTTTAAAAGCCAACAGAATGCAACTAAAATAATTAAGAAGGAAAAAAATGGAACACTTAAGTGAGCTAGCCGGTAATATTAAAGAGGATACCAAATGTTTCTTCAGGTAATTCTAGTGTAAAAGAAAGGCGGAAATGGATATCGAACCACTGTAAAATGATGATGGAGAGGTATTAATGGACTCGGGGTGCACGGTGATGGCAGATGAACTGAATAAGTATTGTACATCACTCTTATCTCTCGAAGACACCGACAGGAATACGGAAGTTCCAGATGTTAGTAGTCAGAATGTGTGAAGTTACATTACTCGGGAGAAGGTTCTTGGAAACAGAGATGGTCTGAAGGTAAACAGGTCACCTGTGCCATATAGTATACACCCCAGAGATCGGAAAGAGGTGGCTGAAGAGATGTGGAGGCATTAGCAATGATTTTTCGAGGATCGTTAAGGAAATAAAATCCTAAGAAATTATTTTTTCCTTCACTACTCCCCCTCTCGCAGTTTCACCTATCACCGACCAATTCTTCTACCCTTTTCACCCCCACACTTTTTCCTCTGACGTCTCATCTTTTTTGTTCCCAGTCCTGATGAAGGGTCTCTGCCCGAAACGTCGACTGTTTACTATTTCCCATTTATGCTGCCTGGCCTCCTAGGTTCCTCCAGCATTTTGTGTATGTGTTGCTTGGATTTCCAGCATCCACAGAACTATCCACAGATAGTTTAGAGCAAAGCTGCAGTCTGTAAAAGGTCTTCGATAGGTTTGGAGAACGGACAACGAAGTCGTGGATGAAATGTACGGAAATGTACAGTGTATGCAAATGTACGGTCATGTACAATTGTGGAAGGAATAAGGGCGTAGAGAAAAAAAATAAATGGGAGAAAATTCAAAAATCAGAAGTGCATAAGTACTTGGGAATCCTTGAGCAGGAGTCCTTAAAGGTTTGCTTGCAGATTGATGAAGGATGACAACTGTAATGTTAGCATATAAGAACAAGGATGTGACACTGTGGCTTTAAAACGCATTGGTCAGATTGCTCTTCGTGTATTGTGAACAGTTTACAACCTGCGAAAACAGATGTGCTCGTATTGGAGCGGGTCCAGAGAACGTTCACGGGAATGATTCCAGTAACGAATGATGAGCGATAGATAGCTTTGACTCTGTACTCGCTGGTCTAGAAGACAGAGAGGGGATCTCATTAAAACCTATTAAATATTGACAGGCCTCGACAGCGTGGCTCTGAAGAAGATGGACCCTGTACTGTGTGATTCTGGGACCACAGGTCACAACCTCAACGTATCGGGCATCCACTGACAGCAGAGATGAGGAGGATTTTCTTTAATCCGGGAGTGGTAAATCTTTAGAATTCATTGCCACGGACGGAGTAGAGGCCAAGTCATTGAGTGTATTTTAAATGGATGTTGAAAGATTATGGGGAGAAGGCAGGAGAATGGAGTTGAGAGATAATCAATTGGACACGAAGGAATGGCGGAGCAGACTCGATTGGCTGAGCAGCCCCTGTATGATATCTCATGGCTCATGGTCTGAAGAAGAGGCCAGTGAGGTTGCATTAGGGTTCGGATATTGTTAGGGTATCCACGCCTGGATTATTGTATTCAGTTATAGGAAAGAGGACGCTAAGCTAGAATGAGTGCAGAAAAGATTTACGAGAATGCTGCTGATACTTGAGGCACTGAGTTCCGGAGAGAGGTTGGACAGGTTGGGACTTCGCACCTTGAAGTGCAGGAGATTGAGGTGACCTTATGCAGGTGTTCCAAACTATGAGTGTAGAAATGGGGAATGTGCGCAGTTGAGTGAACTCGGCCTTTGCTCCTTGGAGCGACTGAGGAGGAGAGGTGATCTGATAGACGTGTATAAGATGATGAGAGGTATTGATCGTGTGGACAGTCAGAGGCTTTTTCCCAGGGCTGAAATGGTTGCTACAAGAGGACACACGTTTAAGTTGCTGGGGAATAGGTATAAAGGAGATGTCAAGGGTAAGTTTTTTACACAGAGAGTGGTGAGTGCGTGGAATGGGCTGCCGGCAACGACGGTGGAGGCGGCTACAATAGGGTCTTTTAAGAAACTACTGGATAGGTACATTGAGCTTAGTGAAATAGAGGGCTATGGGTAAGCCCAGTAATTTCTAATGTCGGGACACGTTCCTCACAACTTGGTGGGCTGAAGGACCTGTATTGTGCTGTACGTTTTCTGTTTACTTTTCTTTTACCCCATTTTTGTGGAATCAACAACCAGAGGGCACCGGTTTAAGGTGAGAAAGGGTTGATTTAATAGTGATCCCGGGGGACAATTATTAATCCACTCTCCGTTCCGGTTCATTGTTTAACTAACACGATGAGTGCACTGTCAGGTTGGAGGAGAAACAACTCATATTACATCCGGGTAGTTTACAACCTGATGGCATGAACATCGATGTCTTTAACAACTACCTCCACTTTTTCTTTTCATCAGCCCACACGCCCGTCTCCTCCATTCTGTCTCCCCACTTCTCTCTTCTCCACTGCGGATGGGCTCCCTCTGGTTCCTCTTTTACTTCCTTTTGTCCCATGGTCCGCTGTCTTATCGTATCAGATTCCTTCTTTTCAGCCCTTAGCATTTTCCACCTACCACCTCACAGCGTCTCACTTCATCTCCCTCCTCCCCCACCCACTCACCTTATCAGGCTTCACCTATCACCTACCAGCTTGGACACTTTCCACTCCCCGCACCGTCTTGTTCCGGCTTCTCCGCACTTCCAGTCCCGATGAAGGGTCTCGGCAGGAAATCTCTGTTTTGCTTTATTCCGTCTATCGAAGCTACCGGACCTCCTGACTTCCTCCAACATTTTGTGTATGTTACTCTGCATCTCCAACATCTGCAGAATCTCATCGGGACAGAGTGCAGAATGCAGAGACGACATCTGGTCTCTCTAATGTCGAGGAGGCCACACCCGCAAAACTGGAAACAGTAGATGACCCCAACAAGCACGATGTTGAAAATTTGCCTCATATGGAAGGACTGTTTAGGACCCTGACTAGTGGTGAGGAGAGTAGTTAGGGGCATCTCTGGCACTTCATCTACTTGCAGTTGGCGTCCAGCCGCGACACCCCTTCTTATCGTGGTGCTTTACCACAATAACAGGATCCCTGATTTGTGGTGTTACGAACGGGTCACTTACCAGCAGATAGAGAGCTCCGTTGAAGTCTGATGGTTGAAGCCTTTGGTTGGAGTCAAGAGAGAGATTTTTAGAAACTTGCCAGCTTTTCATTTTTATGATTTTGATCCTTTGAGAGTTCCGTTGGTGTAGCCGGTCCTTTAGCTAAGCCGTTCTTCGGAAGTAAGGTCCCAATCCCAGGCAAGGGAAAGGAGGCACGCGAACCCCCCACCGGCTGTCGCTATAAAACACCGTCACGGGATTTCTAGCGTTTCTCCTGGTGTGTCTAAAGGGGTTGTTCCCCAGACCCTCTTTTATCCTTACTCACCGGGTCTCAGATGTCAATCAAGTTGGGATGATGCAATCCCTCAGCCAGCCCACTCTGGTCATTCCCTGAGGGCTTCAATGAATAGTACAGTACTCAATACACAATTCCTTCTCCAAGAGACAATGGCCGTTATCCGTTGCTTTGTCTTGCGGAGGCCAGGACACATTCCAAACCGTATATATTCTGGACGTCTCTCTCTCATTTCCTGGGTCCCAGACCCGAATTAATAGCGATCTTGCGATTCTCAAAATTGAGGGGGCCACTTTGTACCCTTCGGCCCCTCAGAGGTGTGGCACATTCGTAACAGTGGACTCCATTGTCACCAGGTGGCGCTCTGTCGTAATGACACTGAGAGACAGAAATGTGAAGCTTCAGCCTGCTGAAATGTTTCTTCAAGATTTAGGGTTGTTTAATTCTATTTCCAGCAGACACATGTAAATGTGGTCGAAATAATTATTCCTCCCGTTCCAATGCAACACAGAAACACAACAGTAACAACATATAGCCACGGCTTATATACTGTGCACGGATTGATTGTATGTTCATAAAGTGACGCTCGGCATAGGATGCCTGCATTTAAGATGACAGACAGGAAATGATAAAGCAGAGGTGTTTGGTGTTGTGGAAGGGTGTGTTAGTGGGTAGAGATATTTATCAGCTTTACTGCTTGGGAAAAGTAGCTGTCCCAGAGGCTGGTAGTCCTGGTGAGGACGCTGAGTATCTACCCCCGATGGGAGTGAGACAAATAGTCCATGAGTGGGATGGGTGAAGGTAGATTGTGAAAATTAGATTGGTGCTTGATCTCAAGAGAGAGAATTTGGAAAATACCAATGAGATGCCTTTTAGAACATATTGGAATTGTGCAGCCGGCTGGTGGCGTAGTGGCATCAGTGGCGGGAGGTCCTGAGTTCGAGTCCAGCAGGCACCCTTGCATGCTCTCCATCCGTGCTGGTTTAAGAGCTGGTGATCTCTTAAAAAAATCTCACCCGGCAGAAGGCAAATACAACAATGGGAAGCCATTGATGCAACTAGCCCTGCACATGATTTCCCAATACGTCAGAGGAAATCGCCCGCTAAATTGAAAATACCGGATCTGACCTACCTTCCCTTTGCAATTGTGCCCACTGGGGAAAGGTTAATTCTGGAATGAACCAAATTTGATTGGGGAGCTTTTGGTAAAGGGAGCATGTGGATACAATGATAATAACATAACTGAATTCACCCTTCACTTTGAGAGGGGAAAGGTAAAACAAGATGCATCATTATTAGTGGAGTGAGGGGAACTACAGAGGCACTGGAGAAGAGCTTACCAAAGTTGATTTGAAGGGTACACTGGCAGGGATGATGGCAGAATAGCAATGGCTGGAGTTGCTCCACTTGACACCCTCAGGGTTGAAGTGAAACACATCATATTCCAACTGCAAAGCTCCAACCTGAAGGCATGAATATCAATTTCTCCTTCCAGTAAAAACAAATCACAGCCCATTGCCTTTCCTTCTACTTACTCCCGAGTAACGTAACTTTACACATTCTGACCACTGACATCTGGGACTTCCATACTCCTGCCAGTGTCTTCCAAAGAGTATGATACTTATTCAGTTCATCAGCCATCACCTTTCACCCTCACCCCATTATTCCCTCTCCAGCATCATTCTCCAGTGGCTTGATATCCATTTCTGTCTCTCTTTTACATTATATGTACCTGAAATTAAAAATGGTATCCTCTTTAATATTACTGGCTAGCTCACCTAAGTATTCCATCTTTTCCTTCTTAATGATTTTAGTTGCATTCTGTTCATTTTTAAAACTTCCCAATTCACTAACCTGCCTAGTGATTTTTGTTCTGTGCCCTCTTTGGTCTTTATGTTGTCTTTGGTTTCTCTTAGCAGCTACGGTTTTGTCACCTTACCTTTAGAATACTACTTCCTCTTTGTGATGAGTATATCCCGTCACTTCCAGAAATTCCAGCCATTGCTGCTCTGTTTTCATCCCTGCCCGTGTTCTTTCCAAATCAATTTTGACCAATTTTTCTCTCAGGCCTCTCTAATTATTTTTTTATTCATATCTGACATTGGTTTCTCCTTCTAATGTCGGGGTGAATTTGATCATATTAAGATCACTTGTCCCAAAGGGTTCCTTGAAATTAAGTGACCTAATTAATTCCGGTTTGTTACATCACCCAATCCTGAATAGCTGATCCCCAAGTGGGCTCAACCACGAGCTGCTCTAAAAAAGCATCTTGTAGGCAATCTAGGAATTCCTCCTCTTGAGACCAACACCATCCTGATTTTCCTAATCACCTGCATGACAATCCCCCATGAGTATTGTACCATTGCCCTTTTGGCACTCATTTTCTATCTCTCATTGTAAATTGTGGACCACATGCTGTTTTGGGGAGACTATACAATTCCATTCAAGGATTTTTTTGTACATTTGCTGTTCCTTATTTCTACCCACAGATTTTACACTGCCCAACCCTATGGCCTCCTCTTATCTAAAGATTTTATTTAATATTTTACCAACAGAGCCACACAACCCCACTACTGGCTTGTTATTTCACTAAACATATAAATATCTGGGAAACTGGAGAACCTGCAGATGCAAGAAATCAAGGGAAATTCACACAAAGTGCAGGAGAAGTTCAGCAGGTCAGGCAGCATTTATGGATGGGAATCAACATTTCCGGCCATGACCCTTCTTTGGGACTCGTGATAACAACGTATCTGGAAAATCAACAAGCAAAAACAACAGAATGTAGTGCAATATTGGAAAAACCTTTGACAAAATTTATTTCAAGGCTTTAAAAAACTGTGGAACAGAGCTCTATACTCAACAAATACAACAGAGGCAATAAACACTTCCATCAATACCAACATTGACTTTTTTAATGAAAATATCTTAGTCCCATTTCAATCAGTAAAATTTACAAAGATAAGTAAGAACAGAAATGACAAGTTTAGAAAAGACCACTTACACTCAAACCCACCTAGATTAACACTTCCTTGGACAGAAGGAGGAAGAGGAATAACGCACATGAGAAAAAATAAGCACATAAGACCATAAGACAAAGGAGCAGAGTTGGCCATTCGGCCCATCGAGTCTGCTACACAATTTCATCATGAGTGGATCCAATCTGCCCTTCAGTCCCATTCCCCCACCTTTTCACCATAACCTTGGATGCCCTGACTACTCAGATACCTATCAATCTCTGCATTAAACACATTCAATGACTTGGCCTCCACTGCTGCCCGTGGCAACAAATTCCACAGATCCATCACCCTCTGACAAAAAAAATTCTCTGATTCTCTGTTCTGAATGGGTGCCCTGCAAACCACAAGTCATGCCCTCTTGTACTAGACTCCCCCAGTCACTCTTGAAATTGCATTCAGCAATGGGGATGCATTCAGCCTGCAGCTTATTGAAACTTTCTCCTCAATGTGAACCCGGTCGTGTGTTACATGGTTCGATTATTGAGTGAATCCCTTCCCATATTCACAACAGGTGAATGGCCCCTCCCCAGTGCAACATAATGATGCAGCCTTGTGGAGACGGATGAGAGAATCTCTCCCCAAATTCTGAGCAGACAATCGGCCCCTAACTCGCTGGAGTTTTAATAGATGAGATGATCATGTGAATGCCTTCCCACATTCACAGGTCGACGGCCTCTCCCCAGTGGAACTCACTGGTGTGCCAGCAGATCAGATGACTGAGTGAATCCCTTCTCACAATCTGAGCGGGTGAAATCCCTGTCTGCAGTGTGAACTGACTGGTGTGTCACTAGTTGAGATGATTTGGTGAATCCCTTCCCACAGTCTGAGCAGGTGAACGGCCACTCCCCAGTGTGAACTCGCTGGTGTGTCTGGAGGTTGGATGACTGAGTGAATGTCTTTCCACAGACTGAGCAGGTGAACGGCTTCTCCCCAGTGTGAACTGACTGGTGTCTCCGTAGGTGAGATGCCTGAGGGAATCCCTTCCCACAGACTGAGCAGGTGAAAGGCTTCTCCCCCGTGTGAACTCGCTGGTGACTCTGTAGGTTGAATGATCGAGTGAATCCTTTCCCACAGTCTGGGCAGGTGAACAGCTTCTCCCCAGTGTGAACTGACTGGTGTCTCTGTAGGTTAGATGACTGAGTGAATCTCTTCCCACAGACTGAACAGATGAAATCCCTCACTGCAGTGTGAACTGACTGGTGAGTCACCAGGTGAGATGATGTGGTGAATCGCTTCCCACAGTCTGAGCAGGTGAATGGCCGGTCCCCAGTGTGAACTAACTGGTGTGCTTGTAGGCTAACTAACTGTGTGAATCCCTTTCCACAGTCTGAGCAAGTGAACGGCTTCTCCCCAGTGTGAACTCGCTGGTGTGTCTGTAGGTTGGATGACTGAGTGAATCTCTTCCCACAGACTGAACAGATGAAATCCCTCACTGCAGTGTGAACTGACTGGTGAGTCACCAGGTGAGATGATGTGGTGAATCGCTTCCCACAGTCTGAGCAGGTGAATGGCCGGTCCCCAGTGTGAACTAACTGGTGTGCTTGTAGGCTAACTAACTGTGTGAATCCCTTTCCACAGTCTGAGCAAGTGAACGGCTTCTCCCCAGTGTGAACTCGCTGGTGTGTCTGTAGGTTGGATGACTGAGTGAATGTCTTTCCACAGAATGAGCAGGTGAATGACTTCTCCCCAGTGTGAACTGACTGGTGTCTCTGTAGGTGAGATGCCTGAGTGAATCCCTTCCCACAGTCTGAGCAGGTGAACAGCTTCTCTCCATTGTGAACTTGCTGGTGTCTCTGTAGGTTAGATGACCGAGTGAATGTCTTCCCACAGACTGAGCAGGTAAAATCTCTCACTGCAGTGTGAACTGACTGGTGAATCAGTAGGTGAGATGATGTGGTGAATCCCTTCCCACAGACTGAGCAGGTGAATGGTCTCTCCCCAGTGTGAACTCTCTGATGTACCTTCAGTTCAGATGACTGAGTGAATCCCTTCCCACAGTCCGAACAGGTAAACGGCCGCTCCCCTGTGAGAACTCGCTTGTGAGCCATTAGGACAGATGACCGAGTGAATCCTTCCCCCAGAAATTCAACAGATGACCAGCCTCTGCCCAGTGTGAACTGACTGGAGTGTCCACAGGTGGGAAGACTGACTGAATCCCTTCTCACACACAGCACAGGTGAATGGCTTTGCCAGTGTAAACTTGCTGACATACATTCAGTTGAAATGACCAACTGAATCCATTCCCACTGTCTGAGCAGATGAATGGTTTTCCCCCTGATTAGAATGATGGACATGCCAAGTCAGATGACTGAGTGAATCCCTCCCCACAGTCTGAGCAGAAAGGATGATCGAGTGAATCCCTTGCTCCATTTCTTAAATATCTGGACAGAGACAGCAAAACTGTATTCGAGATTTCAGTAGACAAATTTCTTGTCATTTGTAACCTGTAAAAAGATTTTAAAAATCCATCAGTGGGTGGAGAATAACATTTCTGATGAGATCACTTGAGTTGTCAAGGTGTGATCTGACATCACACTGTTACAGTGAGGTTCAATCCAAGATGGATGGAGAAATCATCTCCTGACTGGGCAGAGTGCTGGTATCTGGAATGAGCATTGAATGCTCTGATGTTCTTCCTGTCTCTATAAGAATGGGGCATTTTTGCCATCTCCAATCTGAGACCTGGCTCAGTTTGACTCTCTCCATTGGCATTATTCCCTGTTCCCACTGAGCTGCATGGGTGCCTGGCCCCACAGTAACTGAAACACTCTCACACAAATAGCCGGCAGTGCATTCCACACACCCACCACTCTCTGTGTAAAAAACTTACCTCTGACATCCCCTCGGTATCTATTTCCAAAAAACTAATGTCCACTCGTGTTAGCCATTTCAGACCTGGGGAAAAAAAAACTCTGGCTATCCACACGATCAATGCCCCTCATCATCTAATACACCTAGAAATGGCTCGAAACATAAACAAGGAAAGTGTACACTGGTTTGAGGATTTCTTAGAAGTACACAACATTATGAGGGTATAGATAGGATAAATGCAAGCAGCTCTTTCCACTGAGGTTGTGTGGGATGACAACCAGAGGTCATGGGTAAGTGGGGAAGGTGAAAATTTAATGGGAACATGTGGAAAAGCTCTTCACTGGTCATGACAGTGTGGAATGAGATGAATATAAGTAGTGACAATCAGCTCAGTTTCACCATTTAAAGGAAGTTTGGATGGGACCCTGGGTGGTAGGAGTAAGGAGGGTGATGGTCCCGGTGCAGGTATTTGCATTAGACTGCTTAAATGTTTTTTGGCATTGTCTAGATGGGCAAAATATCCTGGTTCTGGACTGAACTTCTCCATGATTCTGTGATAGAGATGCTGGCCAAACTTGTTTGGAAGGGAAAAGGTACGTGTGACAACGGAGCAGCAATGGCTGGAGATTCTGGAGCAATTCGGGAGCTGAGTGATCGATACATCCCAAAGAAGTGGAAGCATTGGAAAGGCAGGAGGACATATCCGTGACTGAAATGAGAAGCCAAAGCCAACATAAAACAAAGAGTGGGCAAACAAAAGAGCAAAGACTATTGGGGAGCTTTTAGAAACCAACAGCAGAAAACTTTAAAAAAAAAGCCACATGAGCTCAGGGTGTGGAGTCCTGATATTGTCGTCATTAATGGGTCCTGGTAGCACCCAACAGTCTGAGGCATTTGGAGGAACAAAATATCCGGGGCCTCAATATCTCTTGAAAAGCAAGGTTCCCTGCACCTGTAACTTTTCAACTTTTATTTTGACAGGCACATACGAACACTGTACCCTCAAAATTTTACTTCTCAAGGCCTCCCACTTACAAGAACTGTGTTGCCAGGAACGAGCTCATATCTTCCAAAAGCTGGGTGTGTACTCTAATCATGGCGCCGACTCACATCAACGATCAGCGGAAAACTTCCCATCTTCGAACCCTGCCGCCGTCTCCACTGATCTTCCTCCCTCCCCAACTCCCCCGAAAAGACCCCGAAACGCAGCAGTGTCCCTCACAAATCGCTCTCCGCTCAGCTATGTCTGAAACCTTCTCCTATTCTACCACCCTGAATGGTTAACATATTAGTTTGTCATCACCGTCCCCTTATCCTTAACTAAAACTTAAACACGACCAACAGAGCTCGCCGCTTCCACAGAAAGCTACAAAATGAAATCTCCTACAGCGCTCGCAGTGGAAATCTTAACTACGGCATTACATATTATCTAGAAAATCTTTGATATTGTTGCTAGCTTACCTTCCGACTTCATATTTCCCCTTATGTCTCTTTAGTTACCTTCTGGTGAAATTTTTCTTGAAGTTTTACAATCCCCTAAGTTCCCACCAATTTTCGTTCTGTTATATGACCTCTCATTTGATTTAATGTTGCCTTTGACTGACTTGTCAGCCGTGGATCCGTCATCAATTCTGCTTCTTAGTCGGGATGTGTGGCGTTTGGGAATTGCTCCCAGAAACTCCGGCCGTTGCTGCTTAGCTCTGACTCCTGCAAACTTCCCCTTCCAATCAGCATTGTCCTGCTCCTCTCTCATACCCGTGTGATTCCCTTTACTCCACTGTAATACTGAAAGATCTGATTTTCCCTTCTCCCTCTCAAATTGCAGGGTGCATTCTATGGTATTATTTTTTAAATTCATTTACCGAATGTGGGCGTAGCGAGCTAAGCCGGAATTCATTGCCAATCCCTAGTATTTTGATGACTGTCTCCGAAAAGTTCCTCCACCGTAAGCGCCTGAATCAAATCCGGTTCAGAACCCACACCCTATCCAGATTAACTGAGCCCCCTGTGGGTCAACCACCAGCTGCTCTGAAATGCCATTTCGCAGATATTCTACAAGATTTCTCTCTTCAGATCCAACACCAAACTGATTGCCGCAAACTACCTACCTTTTGAAACCCCCTATCACTCCACAAACATTGTCCTTTTGAGATGATATTTCTGTTCCCCAATTGTAATGTGTAGACCATATCTTTGCGACTGTTCTGAGTTCTGTGTGTAACTCCCATCAAGGTCCTTTAACCCTCGCAGTTTCACAGTTCTACCCAGAACGATTCTACACCATCCGAAGCTGTAACACCTCTTCACCGCGGTTTTGTTCTACTATTATTATGTATCTTTACCAGTAGATCCACCGCATCCACTCCGCCTACCTTCCTGTGCTTTCGATACAATCTGTATCCTTGGACGTTAAGCTCCCCGCTAGAATATTCTTCCCACCACGATTCAGTGATACCCGCAATGTCACTCCTGCGAATTGTATAACTGTGCCAGAATTTTATTCTCCTTATTCCACACACCGTCTGCGTACCTCAGTCCTGTATTCATCAATCTTTTTGATTTTGTCCCGTTCCTCCATTGCATTTAATTCCGTTGACTGCAAATTTGCCCTGTCATTGGCATCGTCTTTCTGACAGGATCACAGCGCTGGGCGTCTGTTTTAAAACCAACTACTCCGTCCTCAGCTCGATCTTCCCGGTTCCATGCCCTCGGACAAATTAGTTTAAACCCTCCCGAACTGCTGCCTATTTTGGTTCAGGTGTAAATTGCCCTTTCTGTGCAGGTCGTACTTTCCGGAGATAATATCCCAACGATCAGGGGACATGGAGAGAATGAGAGAGAGAGAGAGAGAGAGAGAGAGAGAGAGAGAGAGAGAGAGAGAGAGAGAGAGAGAGAGAGAGAGAGAGAGAGAGAGAGAGAGAGAGAGAGAGAGAGAGAGAGAGAGAGAGAGAGAGAGAGAGAGAGAGAGAGAGAGAGAGAGAGAGAGAGAGTAACTTTAACTTAATGACATAACATTAAACACAATGTACAGTTGGAGAGTGACAGCACAGTCAGATGAGTGAACAGAATGTAAAATGCAGAGCTGCAGTATGTACCATTGTCAGATCGGTTAAGGGATGACTAAGCGAGTGTCATACATAGATTTCTGGTTTTTACGACAGGTGGAGTATGGTAAAACTGGCTGCAGAGTAGAAACTAAAGAAAATTGGATGAGCGTTTCGAGAAGAAGCTGAATAGTGATAACCTTTTCGGTATTATATTCGGTTCCATTCCATTTCTGATCATCTCCGTCTGTTTGAACGAAGCTCAGCGCAAAACTGAACAGAGAACGAGAGCGATCGGCTGCAGATGGGGAATAGGGAGAGTGCATGGGGTGGAGGGGGGAAGGGTTTTGAGAAAGACTGGTGTAGAGAGGGGGAGAGGAGGAGAGTGATGGAAGATCGAGGAGAATTCGGCTGTTGGAGTGCAGTGGAGAGAGTTGTTGATGGGGGATGTTCTGGGCAGGGAGGAGCTGTGGGCTGGAAGACTGATGGGGCAGATAGGTAAAGAGGAGAGACGGTGCTGCGATTCATCGTTCTCCTCCGCCGGTGGCGTTTCAAGTCTGAGTTCAGAGCAGAGACGGGTTAACCCCGCGGAGCAGCGAGCTGAACCGGACCCTCCGTAAACCCGGACATCTACCATCGCGCTCGCCATTTGGACCATCCAACCCTCGGGCCTTTGCAAGCTCTCCAGCCTGTCCATTTTTGCCTGTCTATCCAGACCCACGATTCGGCCTGTCAACTGCCTTTCTAAATGTGCCCCGGCTCTTGACTGGAACGGTTGTTTTCTCGCTGTCGCCTCTAGACCGGTCCCCGCCTCCTCCTCTCCATTTCGGCTCTGTTCGCCTCGGTTCGGCTGCATCGAAGCGCGTAACACCTCCATGTTCTCCCCGGCCAAGCATCGCCTTATTCCCTGCTCTCGGGTCGGGGCCCGGCTGCGTAGATTTGGCCCACAACCATCTTGCACCCTCGATACTTCAGTTCACAACGTAACCATGTCGGATCGTACAGGCGATTCAAAAACTCAACTCAGTTCGTGGGATCTCTCAGACATTTGCCCTGTTGCTGTTCCTGCCCGGATTAAATGAAGCGGACAGTGGAGAAGAACTTCGATGCGAAACTGTCCTGCTTCACTGCGGTAAATCTTCCTCAGTGGGAAGTGATTGGCTCCAGGTAGACTGATCAAGGTAACGTCTGAGCAAGGGAGCGTCACAAATTTGTGAGAGGTGCGGGCGAGGGAGGAACTGAAGGAATCGGGGAATGCTGTAGGTGAAGGACGCGGTGATGGATCCTCGGAGGTGCGTAGTGGAGTGAGGAGTGAGGAAGAATGTGTGGGGTGCTGGAGAAGGAGCGGATGGGCAAAGAGGGAGTCATAAATTCGGGAAGAGACTGGGAGACGAAGTTCCGTTGGTGTATTGAGGAGGAAGTGGGTAACGGAGGCGAGATAGGCTGTAGGGGGAGGGAGGGTGACGTTGACGGAGAGGGCTGTACGTAACTAAATGAGTGATGAACGCGCTAATGTGTTCAGAGACGGGAGCGGGAACGGCGGGGATTTGTGGTATCGGTGATGGAGCGGTTGCTGGAGATGGTGTGGAGCACCCATGGAGCTTGGCTGGGTAGGGAAGTGAGTAGCTTAAGTGAGCAGCAGGTGGAGGGTCGCGGAGGCGCGGAACTCTTTCCTGGAGAGAGGAATTCTGAGTCGGAGTGAGTCCTTGGGAAGGGAGGGGTAAAGCAGATAGAGTTTGGTGTAGAGGTGGTCCGGGAATGTGCGGAGGGATCGGTCAACCTCTGACCGACTCTCCTCCACAGTTTGATACCGGACAGACCCTAAACTAACCCACATTAGCGATCACACCTACAATTCCATGGATCTCCCACCAACAGAACCATCAACGCCCCAGCACCATCGCCCCGTGCTCGAACACCACACCAACCGCTAATCGGCTTTAACACGGGGTTGGGGGGATGGAGACACGACGGGCTATTGATTAAACACCTTACTCATCCGGGTGGTTCAATATCACCGTGATGTGTATTTACTGGATCTTCCTATGCATCAGCAAATGTCCAATTCCCAACCGACTCCCCATCGGAGGTTTGAGGGAAGGGTTTGAAAGCAGTGGCCAGTCTGGCCCCCCACTCCCCTCTCCCTCATTACCTCATGTGGAGGGTGTAGTTTACTGTTGAGCGGATTAGTGTCATTCATCTGCAGAGTACTCTCTGCTGTCCCGGGACCTGATCTCTTTTTCCCCTGATCCGATCTCCTCCAAAGATCTCAGCCTCTCTTCCTCTCTCTGTCCTCGCTCCCTATCTATTACTCTGTTTCTCCCAGCCTCCCTCTTTCTCTCATCGTGTGGTGTCTCCCTTTTCGTTGACGAAGGAAGATGTTTCCGTGTTTCTGCGTTTCGTGCGGGACACAATGGCGTTTATGGAGTCTTGTGATCCCTCACTAATGGTTTCTATGTTAAGTGCTTTACGCCCATTTCTTTCGATTCCGGTTTGCGAGGGGACTGGGGTTTGGAGTCCATATTTTTGCTCTGTTTTGCGAGGGACAGGGAGTTTGGGGTTTGGCGATCGGGATGCCGTTTTTTTCCGTGCGGTGTGGGGTTGATCTTTCTCTCCGAATGTCTTTTCTATTCTCTCTTCTTCTCGTTCCTATCTCGTTAAGTGCACGGATGAGAAGGGGTGTGGAAGGCTACTGTCCCGGTGCACGCTGAGAGGACGAGGATAGAAAGCAGATCGGCACAGATTGGAAGGGCCTAGCGGTCTGTTAGTGTTAGTGTAGTGTAGATAACTCTACATCCTCTCCCTAAGAATCCTGTCCAGTAACTTACCTACCCCGGACGTGAGGTTGGTCTATGTTTTTCTAAAGAATCCACCCCGTTGCTTAATTTACAATAACATTTATAATTGGTTTTCTGGAATCTTGCTTGTGGGCACGGAGAACCCAAATGCATCGGTCAAATCCGCAGTATAACCATCTCCTCCCTCTCAATAATGTGCAGTAAATCCCGCCATGTGCTGGAAACATATCCCGCTTAACGTTCTTTAAGATACCCAAAACAACCTCCTTAGCGGCCGTTTTTGCATCTCCTCATGGTTTTGTATGCTTGCAGGACAGGATAGTGAAGGTTTGGTCACACACACCGACGGCGGGGGGGGGGGGGGGGGGGAGGAAGGGAGGGTGAAATCCTTCAGCGCATGTGCAAAGCGACGGGGGTTTATTCGAGCCAATTCCTGCCCCAAGGAAGATGGGTCAAATGCAGGCACTTGTTTTCTCAATATTTTTTTATTTATCCATTTATTAATCCATTCATTTATTCATTCATTTATCCATTTATTTATTTATCTATCTATCTATCTATCTATCTATCTATCTATCTATCTATCTATCTATCTATCTATCTATCTATCTATCTATCTATCTGTCTATCTGTCTATCTATCTATCTATTCATTCATTCATTCATTTATTCATTTATGATTAAATGTCATATTGTTTATTTCCCCGAGAACGATGCGGTGGGGGGGGAGGTGGTGGGGGTGTGGGTGCGAGGAATAGTAAAACACAGTAAAGTTAAACCTGACCGATAATGTTTTCAGGAGATAGGAGATGTGCGTTGCGAGTCTTTTTACCAGACTCATAGTGCTGAGTGCCTGGAATGAATTTTAGGGGCGATGGTGGAGGCAGAGGTGATGGAAGATATTAGAATCCACAGGAATATAAAGATAATGCAGGGATGTGGGCCTTGTGTGGTCAGACGGGATTGGTTCAGCTCGGCATGAAATTACCAGATTAATTGGTTCAGAACACACATTGATCCGAAAGGTCTGTTCCCGTTCTGTCCCTTTCTGGTTTGGTGAGACCACAGCTGGAGAACCGAGTGAATCTCTGGTCGCCCACATCAGAAAATACTTAAGAATTCACGACGGGAAGACTCGAGTCAGGAGGAGACTGGATAGTGACTGTGCCCTGGTCCCTAATATGAGCGTGATGTAACAATGATTGTCCCCTCCGTCGCAACAAGTCCCACCGTCACGGAACATTTGTGGGGCAAAGTAAACTGAGGGAAATTACACAATCTGCTCAGAAGAGGAAATGCTGGACATCATTCACAAACTGCATCATAGAATTGTTGTGTTCACTTTACGAGGCGGTGCCTGACCTAATGACGAAAGTGTAGAGCGACTGGTTTTGGTTTGTTTTGAATCACAGTAAAGATCTCCGAATTTTGTTATAAACTGAAAAGTCACGGACCTGTGCTGATCGCAAAATCCTACGAGCCTGCGTTAATTGCGCACTCGTTCCAGAATTCAGGCCCAGCACCACAACCACGCGGTGCACTGTATCTTGACTTCAAAACTACGAACATGCATGTGAATTGTGCACCTTCCCCACCTCCAGACCCGCATTGACGGTGGGAGGAATTACAATCAAGACAGATCGCTCATGAATGAGAATAAGGACCCGGGCTGGAGAAACTCTATAACACAGCCCCCCAGCCCACTTCCTGGATTCAGACTCGTAAACCGTTTCTGTTCACTTTCCACTTTGACCACATTGCGTTCTCTCTTATTCACACACACACACACACACACACACACACACACACACACACACACACACACACACACACAATCTCACTCGTTTTCCCAATCACACCAAACACACGAGAGCACCGCTCTGGCTTCCTCACCTCGCTCAGCCACAGTCTAACGGCTCCACATACCAACCACATCGCTCTCTCCCTCGATCACGATGCACGCTCCTTCATACTCTTCTGGTCTACACCCCTGTTGCTCCTAATGTCCAGGAGCTGCCGGTCCATGGGACACTCCTCCATAAGAGATCAGGCGGCGAATGAGAGGATCTGGAGCCCGGACTGTTATTCTACCGCCTCCAGACTCCGCTCAGTGCGCGGCTTGATTAATGAACTGAATCACCGAGGTGAACGGATATTTCACCGCGCTGATCACCTGCTCCCTGAATTTCGACGGAGTGACCGCGTAAATAAATGTGTTCGTGCAGCAGCTGAAATTCTTCAGCATGGCTCCGACGTTATGAAAGATCCATTCAGAATCATTGAAATTGAATCCTATTCCTTTGATCTCATAATAAAGGAAATTTACAACGTTCGTCATCCACAGGAGGATGAAGCTGCCGGAGAGGGTGAAGAGTAAAACCACAGACCTCCTCCGGCTCTCCATCTCCGGGTCCCTGCTGTTCTCCCCCTTGCTGTGACCCCTCAGCCCCTTACGGACCCGATTGGCCACAACAATGTGCCTGACCGTCAGAGCGTTGAGCAGCAGAATCACAGCGAAAGGGATGAGCGGATTTAAAACTATATCGAGCCAATCGTAAACTACCCAGCCGATGTCGGTGAAAGTATTGTCCTTGAGTCTACAGAACCACGGGACATTGTTGATTATCTCTCCGGGTTCCCAGAGGAAGTAGCGGGGAATGCTTCTCAGAAAGGACAGCACGCCGGTTGTTGTGAGAACCACAGCCGCAGTTTTCCTGGTGCAATATTTTGTTTTCAGGTTCTGACAGCAGATGGCGACAAACCGATCAACAGTGAATGCGACGGTGAACCAGACAGAACAGTATGTGGCTGTGAATCTCAGTACCTCCGTAACCTTGCACGCAGGGTAAATCCTCAGAAAATCCCACCGAAAGTAATAATCTATGACATGACGCAAAAGAACCTCTATGACTACCGTCAGCAGATCCCCCGCTGCCATGGCCACCAGGTAGCGAGTGGTGCAGGTAGAGAGGCCGCATTTACCCCGGGACAGGATTAAAATCGCCGCTAAATTCACTGCAGGGAGAGAGAAGAGAACAGACACCGGGCATTATTAAACTCATTCTCCGGGAATGGACAGTTTAGGGTTTCATCCAGAGGTCCGGGGACTAGATGCGGTGAACGGCTGCTCATCCATCACCAAACATGGGTCACACTGTCACTGACCTTCAGTGTGGAGATAAGGCGAATTGTAGGCAATTGTCGGGGTTAAACACGAGCTGCACCAACAGCAACGATCGGTACTTAACGCGATTCTAGTCGCTGGTGGGGCCGGTTTCACTGATTTCCAGGGACTGTCCAGACCTCTGGAAACTCAGCACCTGACGGGACTGAAACAGCATCCACAGGGCGAAAACACACACAAATTGCTGGTGGAACTGAGCAGTTTTCGCGATATTGAACAGACACTCGAGGTATCTGTCCGAGAACTTTTTTCAGGTCCGAAGTGTGCACCGAGCGAGGTCGGGCCTCTGTGGCAAATCCGGCACAACATAGTTACCAGATGCCGAGTGGCTCCGTTAATGGTTTAGTTCGACAGCGCAGCTCGTTTTGAAAGCCGTCAGTAGTTCCGAGGACTAGTTTCAGGAGATCAGGCCAAATTATTGACAAACAGGAAATAGAATGTGACAGGTTCCGCAGGGAGAAGTGAAACACAGGAGCAAGGGTTCAATCTGATCAGAAACACAATGACTGAAATTCAGTCTCTGGAAGGGTCTTTTCACGTCACACCGTCCCGGAGTGCTGCCCGTCCCCAAGACTGGGACAACTCCGGATAAGGTGCCACTGAAAGTCGCCCAGTCTCTCATTCCTGAAGAGCTGCGTGTCTTCACCATTGAGACAACATGGAGAAGGTGCCATTAAATCTTCCTAGTGACACCTCCCGGAGGATTCCGGGCCCCAACACTGGGAAAGCATGGGCAAGTGCTATTGAAAATTCCCAGTCTTACCTTCCCGGAGGATAACCGGCTCCCAAAACTGGAACAACTCTGGAGAGGATGTCATTAAAGGACCAAGTATACACTCCGGTCAATAACTCATTAACAGTCAACACCACAATGTATAACATTCCTAGTCTCACATTCCCGGAGAGCTGCCTGTCCCCAGCATTGGTACCACTCTGAACAAAATTCCATCAAATGCAAGAACAACGTTCGAGTCGATCCCGTGAGTTGGAGGAGAGACAGGTGCTTAGTTCAGTTTGTTATTAAATCAGAATATTGAAAAGTCAGGATCGATATCACTGACGGATATTACTGCCTCGAGCATCAAGCGGGAAGCTTGTAAAATGACCCCAAACATGCTCACACCCGTTTACAGAGAGAAGCGCCAAACACGAATATCTGTTCTCACTCACCAGGAACTCCAATGGCGACAATGAGCACGTGCAGTATTTTATACACCGGTCGGAACCTGTCCAACAATGCAGGCATTCTCTCTAGCCTGTCCCAATGTGCTACAGAATATCTCCCGGACTGCACATACCTGAGGTTTAAATGCTATTTCGCGACTCCACGGGGAGAGATTTCAACAGATTTAAAAATAAACGTTTAAAAAATATTTACTATCTGATTACGTCAGCCAAGTGCAGTCCCTGGTTGCAACACTGTGATTACCTCAGTGAATTAATTGTGAAACTGACACTATGGAAATTATGTTGTGACTATGGGTTGTAAATTGCGAATTGCATTCCTCCAGCAAAGGGGATCTTGTTTCAAACACCATCAGTCCCAACTCTCCACCTCACCTTGTGTCAGTGCGACTCTTGTCCATCGGCTGAGCAGATTGACTGAGAGTAAAGCGGCCTCTCCACTCCGATTCACCACCAATTGTAATCACTGTTCATCTCACTGTAACCTCATCTCCCACTCACGATACGAGAAACCATCCTCAGCTTGTTTGGATGAAGTGTATCAAACTTCGTCCTGGGTCGTAAATATGTTCATCACCGCTGAGAGGAATGTTTGCTCTGAGAAAAGAAACTTCTGCTTTCCGTTTGTCCACCTTAGACGGAGGGAGGTAAAGAAAGGGAACAGACCCTTCAGCCCACAGTTACTGTACCAGTCATACTAAAGGGACCCCACCTACCAACACTGGATCAGTCCACCTACTCTCCTTGACAGTCCACGTGTCAACCCTCATAACAGTCATCTTGGGCTTCTGTGATCTTAGTTCTCAGAAGCTTTTTGACCATCTGTGTGGATTGGTTGGAACCAGCAAAAATGACTGAACCTTCAAAGCTGTGTCATCAATTGCAAAATTCTTCCACTGTAAATGTGTACTTAAAAGGAAAGCTTAGTCAGACACAACATCTTGATTTGTAACAGTGTAGTTTGTGGTATTGAATCGCCAATTCCTACCATTACAAGTATATACTTTTGACGTAATTTGAGTTGGAGTGTCACGGCCGAGAGTGTGTCCAAGAAAATATCGATTTGTGGTAATGAATAAACACTTTCATATCCACTAACCTGTCAGGTATCCGCAGTGACTCCCTCACAGTCAGAATATTTGGGGACTCCTTCAGAACCCACCCTTAATCCTAACGCATGGCCACCAAACTCCGCAGTCTAAGGGAATGACTGTGTGTCAACGACCAGGACGGAATGCTGGAGGGGCGGATAAAAATGTGTACTTGTGCATGTGTGCTCGCCACAGCATTGTATCGGTCCCTAGACTACTCACACTATTCCCTTTTTCCGCAGAGCACTCTATCAGTCCCTAAACTAATCCCACTGCCATCTCTTTCTCCGCAGCACTCAATCAGCCTCTAAATAATTCCAGCGCCCACACTTATTCACAGCACTGTACCAGTCTCTTAACTACTCCCACTGCCTTGCTCTCTCTGTCGACACAACTATATACGCCATAACCTCATCCCACTGTCCCCTCGCTCTCCAGAACACTGTATCGATCCTCAAACTAGTCCCAATGCTTCTGCACTATCTTCCAGAGACAGTCCTCAAAATAATCCATCGGCAATACTCTTTCACCACAGGTGGAGAGACAAAGGGAAATCTGCGGAGCGATGGGCAGAGGGGCGTCGGGGAGAAAGAGGGTGCAGGAAGCGGGGGGGTGAAGGGAGAAACGAGTAGAACACATGAGAAGAATGAGAGCGAGAGAGAGAGAGAGAGAGAGAGAGAGAGAGAGAGAGAGAGAGAGAGAGAGAGAGAGAGAGAGAGAGAGAGAGAGAAGGGCGAAAGAGATGGGGGAGAGAGAGAAAAGAGAAAGCGTGGAGTGAGAGAGAAGTGGGAGAGGGGGAGACACAGAAGCGAGGGGAGTGACAGTGAGTGAGAGGAGTGAAAGGAGGGAGAGAGGAGAGAAAGTGGTGTGAGGGGAGTGAGATCGCTAGATGTTGATGAGTGGGGGAATGGGAGATGGGGAATGAAGGGGCAGAGAGATTCTCTAGGGAGAGAGGGTGGAGAGCGATAAACCGAAAAGGAGAGTGGGTGGAGGGAGCGAAAGCGAAAGTGAGAGATGCTGGAGTAAGAGAGAGGAAGGGTAATAGAAGGAAAGAAGGATAGTGGAACTTGCGCGATCAATACAACGTGAACGAGATGAGAGATAGGGAGCTTAAAAGATAGGGAAGGGTGGGTGAGGGAGCGAAGAGATGATGGAGAATGAGGAAGTGGTAAAATGGGAGGTAAGTGCCAGTGAGAGAATGGCCGACTTCTGCTCCTTTATCTAATGGTCTTATGATAATTTCAATGAGTTTGACCGTGGAATGATTAGTGCTGCCAGAAGTGGTGGTTTGAGAATCTCTGAAGCGAATAATCTCCGGGAATTCACAAAAAAATGAGTGACAGATAAAACGTTAGAACTGCAAAGTCCCCACCCATCCCCTGCTCCCCCCTCCCACGCACAAGCAGAAAAGCAACGACACCCCATCACACCACCAATAAATGGAAGCATCAGCTCCCTCCACCGAGCGCTCAAGCCCGCAGCAAAGCATCAATGAAGACACAGACTTGCAGTATCCCGAAGACTACTCGATCACCGGATAATTCGTCAAACCACAGGCTCTCTCTGTGTCTCCGTGTCAAAGCGAGAGGGGAGACAGAACTAACAACCAGCAGATTCACAATTTGAAAAGTCTGTCGCGTCGCTTTTTCCGAGCTCTGCGCTCGGGGTATCGGTATCAAAAATTCGCAGCTCTCCGTGCACACAACCCCTGGCAGGCAACCCGCTGCTCCCGATGTTCCGTGTTCTCCCTCGACGCTTCAGTCAGGGGCAAGGGCCCAGAATCAGCCCGTCCACAGAGCCAGGAAATGCCGCAAACCTGAAGGCGCTCTCGGCTTTCAGGCAGCGTCCATGAGATATCAAAACTCGGCCGGTCGTGACCCCCTGCGAGCGGTTCTCATTCCTGCAGAGAACTGAAGTCAGAGTGCAACTCCAGGTCAGGGTCTTTAGAAGTACCTCCAGACCCTGAACAGGAATTAAAAGAGCAATCAATGATAGAAATAAAGCTGTTTTCGAAGATGCAAGAAAAAGGAGTCGCCGTTTGGAGCCATCTTAAGTTCCTCCCTCATCTTTGACACGTAGAAACTGGTAGCAGATGTTCTACAGTAGCAGAGGAACACACCAGGTCTCACTCATGTACCTAATGAAGTGACTCTGAGGGTCTATTTACTGACGGACCCTCTACAACTTCCCTGGGCAGTGGATTTCTTATGATTAAAGCACGTCCTCCGCATCTCCGTCCTAAAGCAATTTCTCAAAAATCTGGAGGCTATGTCCCCAAAGTGTAGTCTCACCTCCCAGTAATGACTTACCTGCCCCTGTTTCTCCCATCTCTCTCTCATTGTTTGATATGCACCCGTGCGATTCCCTCTCTTTCTCCTGAAGTACAGTCAGTTTCCTCCCAGGAGATTCATATGCATAACCCCGTCGTCTCCTCAATCAATTCGTCCTCACGATCTCCAACGCCAGTCTATTTTCCGTGACGTAATGTTACAGAAAAGTGTGGTTAGACCGCACTTGAGTTTCGAGTTGAGCTCTGAACGTTGAACATTTCTGAGCGTAGAACATAGAACTTAAAACAGTACAGTACAGGAACAGGCCATTCGGCCCTCAATGTTATGCTGACAAGCTAACAATCAAATCAAATACAAAGAAGCACTGATCTCTTCTTCTGACACAATGTTGATATCCTTCCGTCTACCTGATGTCCATGAGACAACCCAAACGTCTGTTGAAAACCTCTAATATTTTTGCCTCTACCACCATATCGGGCAACGCATTCGAGGCATCCGCCGCTCTCTCTCTTCCTCTGACATTACCCTTGATCCGATACCCTCTCACTTTCAATGCACGCCCTCTGGTATCAGACATTTCAACACTGTAGAACAGACACACCCTGTCTTGTCCATCACGCCTGTCATAATCTTATAAGATATCTGATCTCCCCTCTGTCCCCGCTGCTGCAGAGAAAGCAGCCCACATTTATCCAGCCTCTCACTTTAACACACCCACTCTAAACCAGACACCATCCTGGTAAAAGTCTTCCGCACCCCCGTCAAAGCCTGACCATCCTTCTTAGGGTGGGGCGTCCGGAACTGTTTGCAATTCTCCAGATGTGGGCTGAGCAGGGTTTTATAAAGTTGCAACATAGCCTCCTGACTTTTTAACTGAATGTCCCAACTAATAGAAACAACCATACAATAAGCCTTCTTAACATCTTTATTGGCATGAGCATTCACATTCTAGGTGCTATGAACCTGGATCTCAAGTTCTTTCTACTCCGCAACACGGATCGTGCCTTTAACAGTACACTGTCTCCTTGTACTTACACCACCCAGGTGCAACACCTCACATTTATTTGGGTTGAAATCCAACTGCCATTTCTCTGTCCAAATCTGCCTCTGATCCATATCGCGCTGTATTATCTGCCAGTCTTCTACACGATCCACAACTCCACCAAACTTGGTATCATCCTCAAACTTAACAACTGTTCCATCTACATTTTCATCCGGGTCATTTATATATATCACAAACAGCAGAGGTCCCAGCACAGACCCCTGTGAAACTCTGGGAATTAGAGTCCTCCAGCTCGAATAAGGCCCTTCCACCACTGCACACTGTGTACTACGGACATGCCAGTTCCAAAACCAAACAGCCAATTCCCCGTGGACCACATTAAGCTAAATTGTCTAGTTCCGACTCTCATAAGGGACTCCATGCAGCCAACATCGTTTACCCTACTCTCGTCCATCCCTATCGTCACATTGTCCAAATCATCATTCGAGTAGGTAAGACAAGACCAACCCCGCACAAAGCTATGTTGGCGCTTCTTAATTACTCCATGGGTTTCCAAACGCTCCTGTATACTGGCCCTACGAATTTTCGCCAGCAAATTCCCTTTAACTGATATGAAACTCTCCGGTCTGTCTTTCCCATAATTTCACTTTTTCCCTTTCTCAAATAGAGATAATGGCCAGTCGTCGGGACCTCGACTGTGCCTAGAGGACACGAACATGTCGGTCAAGACCGCAGCAATCTTGTCCCTCGCCTCCTTCAATAACTGGCGTACATCCCATGAGGCCGGGTAGTCCTCCACCTTAAGACTCATTAGGAGGCCCAACACTTCCTCCTGCTTGATCCCTAAACACTGTAACGTGTTTATACACTGAGAACTGATCTCCTGGGCCTCCGTGTCCTTTTCCTTGGTAAGTACTGAAGCAAAGTACTCATGAAGTGCCTCACGCACATTCTCCACAGACAAGCAAATGTTCCCCCTTTATCTCTGAGTGATCCCACCCTCTCCCGAGTTATCTTCTTGCTCTTGATGTACGAATGAAAATCCTTGGGATTCTCCTGAATCCTACTTGAGGAAATTTAATGCCCCAGCCCCCCCACCCCACCGGGTTTCCTAATTCAACTCCTCCTTCTTTACAGGCTTCTTTATCGTCCTTTTGTGCATCGTTTGATCCTGAACCTTTATCTGACTTTTCGTTTTCTTCTTGACTGCATTCATCATCTCTCTGGACATCCAAGGTTGTATTATCTTCCATCCCCGTTCTTCTTCTAAGGGGGCACACCATTCCTGTAGTCTATGCTGTTGATCTCCCAACACTCTCCGCATGTCTGAGGTGGAGGTGCCCGAGAAAAGGTCTTCCCAAAAAACTGTTCTCAGTTCATGCTTAATTTGTCCTACTCCAATTTAAAACTCTCCCGGAAGTATCATACCAAACCTTACCTGTAGCTGTCGGGAGAGTTAATGAGATGTGATCACTGTTCCCTAAATGTTCCCGCACTGAAAGGTTAGACCCCTGGCCAGGCTCATTACACAGCTCCAGGTGCAGTCCGGCCCCTTCTCTCAATGGACCGCCCATATATTGATTCAATAAACTGTGCAGCATCCGCTTAACAAATTTCCTGAATCGCATTAAATGTCTGCTCCTCACAGTCCCTGGGGCTATTTGTGGGTCTGTAGTACAATCCCATCAGTGCGATTGCACCGTTCCTAGTCCTGGGCTCTGATCGCCTTGCTAGAGGAAGGATCGGGATGCTTTAGAGAAGGTGCAGAGGAGATTTACCAGGATGCTGCCTCGGTTACAGAGTATGTCTTGTGAGGATAGTTTGAGCGAGCTAGGACTCTTTACTTTAGAGCGAAGGGGAATGACAGGTGAATTGACAGGAATGTACAAGGTGATAAGAGACTCCGATAGTGCAAACATACAGAACTATTTTCTTCAGGTCGGAAAAGATGAGGAACAGATGACGTTTGTTGAAGTAATTAAGGGAAACTTTCGGGGTTGTCGGAGATTGGAGTTTTGCACAGAGACTGGTGGATGAACGGAACTCATTAACGTGCAGTAAGGAAGAGGCATATACATTGGGTGGATTTCAGAGACTTCTGGGTCTCTGTCTGTATGAAAGCAAAATGGAAGGATATATATTGTGTTGGAAGGAAGTGCTAAGTTGATGGAGGGGTAAATTGAATGGTCAGCACACCCTGGGCCGGAGGGCCAGTCCTGTGTTCGATCTTTCCTCAAGTAGGGAGGACAGAACTGCATACTGTACACCAGCTGTTGTGTCAGCACTACCTTGAAAATATGCAACATAATCCCCCTGTTTTGAAAGTCTCCAAAGTGGAGAATCCCTCATTCCCAACGCTCTAATACATTGGAAATACCTTGGCCCTCTCTCCGAACCTGTACATATTACTGTGCAGACTATCCATATCCAAAATTGAATCTACCTTTCAGTTTAGTGTGATCGGTAAAATGAATTTCGCCTCGCTGTGTCCCCTGTTCCAACCCGGTGATATGGAGGGTGAACTGTTCTGGGCTGAGGTCCAGCCAGCTTAGTGTTCCGCTCAACACTGAAGGCCAACCACAGGAACATCCGTGTGAGGAGTATAGCTGAATCAGTGGAGTTTGCAGGATGACAGACGGAGTCAGTGAGAGGAGGTGGCGGCGTCAGTGGGAGCAGGGGTGGTCAGTGGCAGGAGGGGAGCGGTGCTCCATTACAACCTCTCCAGTGCAATCACCTAACATTTATTCCCGCTTCTCTGTCACCTGTATGAAATCTTCGCCGTTAGTCGGCTCTGCTGAGAGCCACCGGACTGTCTGGGGTCGGTGTGACTTCTGTCCCAGCAAACCAGAAATCTGGGAGGTTTCCAATGACAGAGCGATGGCCGTGATTGAATTACATTGCTTCATACCGGTGCGAACCTCGCCGGGAGCTGTTCTATCATGTGAAGGACTGCATCAGGCTGATGCACACGCACACACACACACAGAATGCTGGAGGAACTCGGCAGGTCAGGCTGCATCTATGGAAATTAATAAATAGTGGAGTTTTCGTTCTGACCCTCCAACAGTAACGGAAAGGAACAGGAAGATGTCAGAATAAGGAATTTGGGGAAGGGGAGGAGGGCAATCTCGAAGCTGCTAGGTGAGGTTAGGCATATGGGGTAGGCAGAAAAAGTGGCTGGAAAGGGATGAGAAGAAAAGGCAAAGAACTGGAGAAGGAACAATCTGATAGGAGAGAGTATCATGCGAGAACGTGGAATTGGAGAGGTCCCGGATGGAGGTGACAGGCAGGTGGGTGAAGAGCAAGAGGTCAGAGTGGGGGAGTAAAGAAAAGGGAGAGGGGAGGGCGAAAATACCGAAAGATAGACGTATCAATGTTCTATCAAGGTTGAAGTTTACCTGGACAGAACATCAGGTGTTATTCCTACAACCTGAGAGGGGCATCATCATGGTGTCAGAAGAGCCGGCCATGAACCGACATGTCGGCCCGGGAATGGATTTAGGAAATGAAATGATTTGCCACTGGGAAATTCAACTTTTTGTTGATGGACCTGGTGTGGCTGGCGATTAATTTGATGAAAGGTCTGGGCCAGAAACGTCGACTGTTTATGCATTTCCACAGATGGTGCCTGAGCTGCTGAGTTCCTCCAGGATTTTATGTGTGTTGTGTTATCGCAACATATTTTTCAAAATATATTTCTATAGCAAGATCCATGAACGAGTCAGTTCCCTGAGTGAAACAATGCAGCCCCGTGACAGCATATCATTGGTCTGTGATGAGTCTGTGGAGTCTAGGAATGGACAAGATCAACAATAGCAATCATGAAACCGAGAGATGAGCCTGAGCTTGTTTCACAACAACATTCACTGACTTCTCCAATCGTCACTTCTTCATCTGTGAGATTTTGCAATTTCCTGTCAATCTACCCTTACCTCATCACAATTGGGATTTTACTTCAATGACGTCATGTTTATTTTTACCCCAGCTGTTGGAAGACACGACAGCCTTGTGTAGTATTGAATATTCAGTGTGCTGGAGCGAGTATAAATGAATGACAGCGGAGATTCATCAGATCAGAGTTTCTTCAGCAAGATCGCGGGCAGCTGGAAGACAGGGTGAATCTCACACAACATGCTAGAAACATTTTTTCGAGTGAGAAAGATATATTACATGATCATTACCGTTATTGGTGTCCCTGGTAAGAACATCGGCGAACTAACCGTTTGTGTGCGCGGACTTTAGACTCGTTCAGTTACCGACGGCGTTGTGATGCCGGTGTGTCAGTGAGTGCGGTGCAGACATTGTGACAAAACACTGTGTTCGTTCAGAAGTTCCCTTGCAGATTAATCCGTGACCTCGTCAGAAAATAAACCGGCAGTTGAAACAGACGCAGAATGGAATATCTCGGAGATGGATTTATTTGTTTGGATTCACATCTCGCAGTTTTGATGTATCAATGCAAAGACGCTGACAAAATAAACTTCAGTGATCTAGTGCACTTGGCACCTTAACGGTCCACTATTCCGTATCAATTGTGCAACATGCTTTAAATTCAGATTCATATGTATTGCGCTGTGGTTTTAGAAATTGTGCAAGTTTGAAGGGAACCCAGGAAGCTGAACCCCGCTGAGGTTCAGGGGACAGCGGCAGACATCACCATTGAGTTAGACTCCGACCCATCGGGAGTTTCGAAAATTCGAATGAGGATCTGTGTGCGTTTTAGCGGGCCGGGTTCTGTTTCTCCGCGCTATTATCCGTGAGGTGAAATGTCCGTTAGAGGTCAGACCGGGTAAGATACAGGTGATGATCTGGAACAATAACAATCAAAGCGTTTAGAATGATGCTGCAGTAATTTGGAGCAACCCCTAAACGAGGCAGATGTTTTGAAGTACCTCCATTGTCTTTGCTTTGGAAATCGGATGGTTCAATCACGATGGCGGAAAATCTCGGTCAGCGGGTATGTCAAAAAATTTAAAAGCAAAAATTGGACATTTCTGATCGTTTACCTATAAATAGTGTGAATGAATCCCGCCAAGAGTAGTTGCAGAATTCAAAAGAAGCGAAGTAAGCGGGGCCGCTGAGGGCGGGTGACAAACGGGTCAGGAGGATTTCAAGACATGAGAACGGGTGAAATAAATTTGCTGTGAACTTGTTACCTGGACAGAGGTAGGAGGAGACCGTGACTTCGCTCTATGGGAAAAGTGCAAAAAGGTAGATGACAAGATCGCGGCAATCACCATCGACTGATCTTTACACACCAGTCGAAAACCAAATAGTGGGAGATTCATTTTGATTTCATCTAAGCGCCTCGTGATTCCAGTCACTGAAATCGTTCCCAGTACCGAGTGTCGTTACCGTTTACGCAACATACACGCGTGTTGTGCATCTAAGACTCTCGCTTTGCAGCTTTTATGCCTGCAGAAATGAGTTGTCCACAAAATTTGATTGTTCTGAATTTCCAGCCTATTTCTGCCCTGAGACCCATTGAGAGGCGAAACGGTAATTTACTCATTCTTTTTATTGTTCCCCCAGTGAATTTGGTGGCGATTGTGATCCTGTCCCGGGGAAAGTGCGGCCTCTCCACCTGCACCACTCGCTACCTGGTAGCCATGGCAACGGCGGATCTACTAACTATCATTTTTGATGCCATATTGTGGCGGGTCAGTTATTACTATTTCCCCGGGACTTACCTGGACATCACCCCCGTATGCAGTGCGATCGCTGCATTGGGACTGGCAGCCACTGACTGTTCTGTCTGGTTCACCGTCACTTTTACATTTGATCGGTTTGTCGCCATCTGTTGCCAGAAGCGGAAAACGAAGTATTGCACCGGGAAAACTGCGGCTGTGGTTCTGACAACAACCGGCGTTTTCTTCTGTTTCAATAATGTGCCCTACTTCTTTATCTATCATCCTGCGAAAGTGATTGACGATATACCCTGGGACTGTATTCGAAAGCCGAGCTGCTACACGAATCCCGGATGGCTGGGATATGACTGGTTTACCACCGTTCTAACGCCATTACTCCCGTTCGTGTTAATACTCCTGCTCAACGCTCTGACAGTCAGACACATTCTAGTGACCAGTCGCGTCCGTAAGGGGCTGAGGGGTCAGAGCAAGGCGGAGAACCGCAGTGATCCTGAGATGGAGAGCAGGAGGAGGTCTGTGATTTTACTTCTCACCATCTCCGGAAGCTTTGTCGTCCTGTGGTCGATAAATGTTGCCGAATTCCTTTATTATACCATTGCCAGATTGGATCAAAATAATTACAACAATTCGGAATACATACTTGAACACTCTGGGGAGATGTTGGTGATATTAAGTAGCTGTACAAACACATTTATTTATGGAATAACTCAGTCGAAGTTCAGAAAGCAGTTCAGCAGCGCGGTGAAATATCCCTTCACGTTAGTTATTCAACTAATTAAGAATCAAAATATTTAAGTTCTTCTCAGAGGCGGTGGTTGTGTTTTCGACCTGAACACTACTGAATTAGCGATCATTGGAAACGTGACAGCGGCGAGAATAAAACTGGTTTACAGCCCGAGAGAGATACGGCGGGGGAACAGAAACTCCGTCACCCACAGATCGCGGCCTCAACCTCCTACCAACTGGTAAACTCACCCGACATTTTAGTTTTATTGTTCACATAACTTCGCCTTCTTCCCGGCCACACGTCTTTCGATGAAGAATCCGGTTCTCCAGTGTAAATACTGATCAGTCAAATGACCTACAACATCGTTTCTTCTCGGCGCACCTTGCGGAAGTATTTCCTTCAAAAGCAAATCGGGCTAAATTCACAGGAAAGATCTATTTCTCACGGTAGCTTGCATGACATTGCGAGGAAGGCACAGTCATTTATTTTTTCCCGTGTGTTCCTAAGGAGGGAAGAACGCATCTCAATGACCGCAACATGGTAGAAGCCGCTGATGAACACTTTGTTGAGGTTATGGGCGAAGAGCCAATGGTTAATTTAGACGATCAAGTGGCATTGGATGCAGAAGCGGAACTGAGCCATTCGTACCATCAAGCTTTTCCGTGTTTATTTGTTTGTGTGATCTGTTCCTCAACCCCAGTCTCCTTCCTCAGCAGGCAAGAATACTTCGTTATACTTTCCTTAGCTGCAAGGATGACTTGACCTCCACAACTTCTGTTGCGTTAAAATCGAATTGAAATGAATGCCAGTACTGAATTTGCATTCATTACCACCAATTGAACCTGCAAGATGGTCACCAGGACATCCAGGGCCATATGTCTCTGAGTTCTTATTTTCTCCCAAGTCAGAAACGTTTCTACACATTAATCGTTGGTTTGAAAGTGTATATCCCACACTTCCGGAGGCTGCATTCCATCTGTCACTCCGTTGCCCATTCTGTGAAACTAAATCCCCGCCGGAGACATTACATGTCTCTGAAGGTAAATCCTGCCCATCCGAGTCCCATCTATTAGATGACTCTCCACTATTCAAAGGCACTCTTCACCAGTTTCCAGGCTTATCTCTGCTTCCCTTATATAAAGACACATTTGCTATCTCCCGGGCTTCAGATACATTACATTTGATATGGAATCCAGACGTAGCGTTTTGTCTGATAGCCAAAAGCTCTACTTGGGTTTCCTCAGACATTAGAACCTTCTTCCAGCTGACTTCAGAACCTCCCACATACCTTCTCCCAAGATATCATGTGAGTTTTCTTTTTAACTGTGACATTCTCTTTGCCACTCTCCCATAAAGATGCGACGGGTGAAGCATCCGGTCAATAGTTATTGAATGCGCAGTCTCCTTCAACTCAGGCACTGAAGCTTGTAACTCCTTTAGAGTTGTCACAGGTCTGTAGGGTGGCCTCACTCACTAGTCCCCGTCTTGCAGTTCTTGAGGTCGGCATGCTCTAGACACATTTGTAGCCGTGCCATATTGTTTCCATTTCTTGATCATTGTCTCAGCTCTTCTCTGAGTGATATTTAGTGATTTTACAATCAATTTTCTTTATCCGTCTCCTGACTTGTGCTTTTCAATAACCGTTATGGTCCTTTTGTCTTCGTGGTGTAATTTTTGTCAGGATACATACTCACCAGCAGTTGCAGCTTCTAGGTGCAGGTGTGTTTAGACAACCTTAAATCGAAACACTTTGACTGTACACTTTGGTCTCCATTTAACTATTTATATGACTCATTGGATGCTCCATAAGATCTGAAGACACAGGAGCAGAGTTAGGCCATTAGGCCCATCGAGTCTGCTCCGCCAGTTCATCATGGCTGATCCTGGATCCCAATCGGCCCCATACACCTGACCTCTCGTCTTATCCGTTGATCCCCTGACCGATCAGGAAATGATCAACTTTCTCTTTAAACATGCACACGACCTTGACCTCGTCCGCAGTGTGTGGAAGAGAATTCCAAAGATTTACTACTCTCTGGCGATTTTTAAATCTCCACAGCAGTGATGCTTAGGTGTATCATAGTAAAGGGGGTGAATACTTATGCAATCAATTACTTTGCTTTATATTTGTAAATAATGTAGATCACTTTTCAGTGATCTTTGTTCACTTTGGCATGGAGATTTTCTTTTTCTGTCTACCAGTGTCAAGGAAGCCAAATTAAATCCACTGAGGTTCACTGTTTTAAAACAATCAAATATATAAATTCCAAGGGGTAAATACACTTCACAGGCACTGCAGCTAGAGTGCTACAGTCTGTTGCGCCGTACTGGATTTGTCAATGCCGAGAGAGAGCGAGTTTGTAAATCTTCCTTTTCCAGTTTTTCCCTCTGCTCTTCCAGTCCTCATAAGGTGTCTCGGATTGACCGTCGACTGCATATTCCCATCCGTAGATGCTGTCTGACTTGCTGAGCTCTCCCAGCTCAGTGTGTGTATCGCAGGAGATTTCCAGCGTCTGCAGTCTCCTTTGTGTCACCGTAAACCTGCAACATCTAACACTTGTCTGTGTTAAACCAGATCCGCTTTCTTTCAGCCCATTGTCCCAGCTGGTCCCGTTTCAGGTACCATGCTTTGGGACTCTTCCTCACTCTCAACTACACAGGTAATGCTGCTGTCAACGGCAGTTTGCTGATCCAGTTAACGAGATCAATATCCAGATCGTTAATACAGATGACAAACAACAAACAACGATGACAGCAACGATCCGTGCGGAATTCCACTCGGCACAGGTCGCCAAACAAACAGACAACCATTTATTACCACACTCTACTTTCCACAACGTAGCCAATGGTGACAGCAATTTAATAGTTCATCATGAAAGCCAAGCGACTGAACCTTCTCCAGCATCCTCCCCTACGGAACCTTGAGAAATTCCTTGCTGAAGTCCCTGTAGACGGCATCCACCGCCTTGCCTTCAACACCATTCCTGGTAGCTACCTCGTAAAGCTCTGTGAGATTGGTTAGACATGACCTAATACGCACTGGCCCATCCTGACTATCGCTAATGTTCCTTTTTGTCCAAATACTTCCCTTCATACCCCATGACCAGGGTAGTCTGAACACCGAGGGCAATTCCTCATTACATAATACTTGGCAAGTCCCTTCCAAGCAAAGCTATCGAGATCATCCAGCGGTCGGCACTGATTTAATGGCCTATTGTTTTTTTTATAATTTCTCACGCACTTTATTATCCGACGCATTGAGAGGACTCTGGAAAAGCAAGGCGTCATGGCTTTTAATAATTAATCGACTTTCATTTAAAGAATCAGAGCCAGATTTAATATCACAGCCATACGTCGCTAAATTGTTAACTTTACGGTAGCAGTACAATGAAATACAGGATAAATAAATATAGAGAAAACAAAACTGAGATACAGGTGGCAGCGGGGAGAAAGCTGTTCCTGACTCGCTGAGCCTGAGCTTTCAGGCTTCAGTATCTCCTTCCCGATGGTAACACTGTGTAGAGCGCACGTCCCGTCAGTGGGCAATGATAATGACGGGCGTCACTGTGACGAGAATCATCCCTTGAGACAATGATCAATGAAATACAGAGAATTAGTATTTACGAACAAGTATCTTTTATCATTTCTACTAAAAGCACATAGATTTACACACTATCTTCCTGAGTGCACCCTACTGGAAACCCAGACACTCGATGAACAGTCAGTTAAGAGAAAAGGTATTATCCGGGAACAGAGTCTACGCTGGCAAGACATTCCATAGAAACATAGAAAACATAGAAAATCTGCTGCACAATATAGGTCCTTCGGCCCACAAAGTTGTGCCGAACATGTCCCTGCCTCAGAAATGACTAGGCTTACCTATCGCCCTCAATTTTTCTAACCTCCATGTACCTATCCAAAAGGTTCTTAAAAAGACCCAATCGTATCCGCCTGCACCACTGTTGCCGGAAGCCTATTCCACGCACTCTCCACTGAGTAAAAAAAACTTAACCCTGACATCTCCTGTGTACCGACGCCTCAGCACCTTCAACCTGTGTGCTCTTGTGGCAACCATTTCAGCCCTGGGAAAAAAGATTCTTAATATCCACACGACCAATGGATCTCATCATCTTCCAATCCTCATGTTCCCGATCTCCACGTGTCCGTGTGGTTCTACTTTTCGACAATGGTTGGTCTCTGGCCGCTGGAGAGTTATCACACCGGCATATTTGAAGCTCCGGAATCTTATATTGTTCCTCATCAGTTGAACCATTGGATCCCCAAACCATTGGCACAAGGTCACCCGACCCACCTGGGTCACCTGGTTACTGATCATTGTACGGACTTACAACCAACATATTTTACCTGGCTCTGCCCACCCCAGCCTTCAGTATTCTTATCTTTTACACCCTGACTAGTCCAAACCATTTAAATGAGGCAACCCAGACAGAGTCTAACAAGACTGCAGATTGCTTCTTTGATATGTCTGGCATTTCACATAACAAATAGCTGCTCCTCTGAGCATGGTCTCAGGTATACTGCTCTGATTAGATTGTCCCAGAGTCAAGAATCAGTTCATAGTCCACAAAGTGGGGGAAGACAGAGTGAACTGGTTTGTCTGCCTCCCTTGTCCTTGATCAGACTTTGGTTTCTTCTGGCCAACAGTGTTTTATGAACTATTCAATCTGATATGACTGTAACTTTCTCGGGTCTGTTGTCGTTTGAATGTACCAGGGTGGATGATGGAGGTTTTGCATAAGACTTGATAATTTCAGATTTGTCTGCAATATGCCTTGCATTTTCCATTGATAAAATTCTGTCTCCGTTGTTCTGAGTGGCTGAGAGAGTTTGTGAATAGGAATGCGAGGGAAAGTCAAGTTCCACCTTTCGCATTATCCAAGTTCCACATTGCAGCATCCGATTCATTGATCACCTCCTGAAAATTTGACGTTACTGGTTATGTCACAGACCGGACGGGACTGTTCCGCCCGTTTGGGACAGGATGGAAGGAAGAGAAGGCTCCTGTGTTGCAGGACACTGTGGCTTATAGGACACAGTGCTGAAGAATGAGTATGAATGGAGGAGAATGGAGAGATGATAATTAATAAATTGATATTACAATGTGAACACATCGGCTGGAGATGTTGGGATCCTGGGAACAGTACAGCACGGGAACAAGCCCTTTGACTCACTACTTCTGCGCTGAATAACAACTCGAATGAGATTGAACTCTGATGACTGTACCTGACCCATCTCCCTTCATTCACTTCATATTCAGGAGCTTTGGCTTAATACTTACCGTTATGGGAAGCTAGAGGATATAACTCAAAAGATGACAAACCAGTACCATCAGCGCCCATGTTGAAGTAAATATTTTAGGAGGGAAGTGGAAACACTTATGGATTAAACAAAAAGGTGAAGGCTCATTTACAGATGTCCCCGGAAGGAATCAAGAAGGCTGGTGAGTTCGCCAAACTAGAATCAATCTGGGTGCTGAAAGGGAATCCAGATGTAGAGGTAGGGATGACAGAGAAACCAGCAAACTGTACAGATATAGACTTAGTCATGACTCATTAACAGGGTCAGGAGTTAGCAAAGCTAGAAAGAGGCGAGGATTCTGAAGCGTTTGGGAAATATCCAGGGATACAGGCACGGAATCGGATTGTACTTAATAATGGTATTTTTTTGTGCCAGAATGTGAAGGAAACCAGGTGATGTATTGTCACCATTACATTTGTGTGTATCAAGGAGCAGTTGAAGAATCTGTGTTGGAGGTCGAAATTGAGAGAAGATGTACAATGTTATTGTAAGAACTGTCTGATTTGTAATTTATTTGTTATTGAAGTTCATCATTAAAAAAAATATTTCCATAAGATGTATTTCAGACATTGTACATATATACCAAATAATCATATATATCACAAATCTCCACAAAGTATTTATCTGCACGGTGCATCCGAAAAGGAAACAGCAATATGAATGGACAGTGCACCCCGCATACAATCTCTTCTCCCTCCTGCCGTCTGGGAAAAGGCTCCGAAGCATTCGGGCTCTCACGACCAGACTATGTAACAGTTTCTTCCGCCAAGCTGTCAGACTCCTCAATAACTGAAGCCTGGATTGACACCTTTCCCTACTGTCCTGTTTATTATTTATTGTAATGCTGTTTTTGTGCACTTTATCCAGTCCAGTGTAGGTCTGTAATCTAGTATAGCTTTCTCGGTGTTTTTTTTATTACGTAGTTCAATCTAGTTTTTTGTACTGTGTCATGTAAACCATGGTCTTGAAAAACGTTGTCTCATTTTTTCTATGCACTGTACCAGCAGTTATGGTCGAAATGACAATAAAAGTTGACTTGACTTGACCTGACTTGACTTGATTTAAGGTATACACTTATAGAAAAGAGTGGAAAGAAAAAAAAATAAGCAAAAGGAACGAACTATGTACAAGTAGGGCGTCATCGTTTTTTTTTACAACAGATTCATTGATTTGTGAGAATAAAATCAGGACTATGAGGCATTATATAGTTAAGCCATTTTTCCCAGTATGAATCAAATTGTTCCAGCTTATGATTAACAGATGCTGTTCTCTTCTCCATTTTGTAAATGTCCATTGTAATTTCTATCCATGCATTTAAAGTTGGGCTCTCCTGTGATAATCATTTCCTAGCAAGTGTCTTTTTAACCAGCCACCAACAGTATGTTCATTAAATATTTATCTCTTTTCAACCATTCTTCCGCTATGTACAGAAAATATATGGTCTTACACTCTAAGGGTATTTCACATTTAAAGATGTCTTGTAGGGCATCGTGTATCCTCCTCCAGTAGTCTTTGATAACGGGGCAGTGCCAAAAAATATGATAATGATTTGCATTTTGATTTTCACAATTTCTTCAGCAAACAGGGAGGTGACTATCATAATGGTATTTCTGAGAGGGTGTAATAAAATATCGTATCAAGTTTTTCCATCCGAACTCCCTCCATTTCTGTGAACTGGTACACTTCCATTGATACCTCCATATTGTTGTCCATTCTTCCTCAGATATAATTATCCCTCCTTCCTTCTCCCATTTTGTTTTAATGTATGAAGTCAAATGTGTTTTGAGATTTAACATCCCATTATACATACTTGAAATTATTCTACTACCATTATCTGAATTATATGCTGTTCTAAAGAGTTCAATCAAGCATGTAATTGCCTTGGCTACATTTTTAAGCGTCTTATTAACATTGTCGCATCCGTAAATACCGATAAAAATCTTGTTTTTTCTAAAAAGTGCTTCTCATTAAGCATTTCAAAACTGAACAGTGTTCCTTCTGTCATTATGTTGCAAAGAACTGTTATTCCTTTAGCGTCCAGTCCTTAAATCTAGCATACAGTTTATTCGGTGTAAAATCCAAGTCATAGGCACACCAGATAAGAATTGCAATATCTCCCTCTAGATTATATTATTTTATAGTAGATTTCCATATTTCAACAGTCAATTTCACCCATGGGATAGCAATAGTATTTAAGTACCTTTGCAGGTTGTTATCTGCCAAAATTGCTTGTACGGGGATGGGAAGTACCCGCTCCTCAATGTTTTTCCATTGAGCGTCATATGATGTGTTGCACCAACATATCACAGCTCTCAACTGTGCTGCAAAATAATAACCTCTAAGCGAAGGCAAGCCCCATCCCCTCTTTTCCTTTGCTAATTGCAAAGTTTTTAGACGAATACTAGGCCGTTTGCCCTGCCAAATATACCTTGATAGCGTCTTGTTCCATTCATTGAACTGATTTTGATTAATCTCTATTTTTAGGGTCTGAAAGAGATATAATAGTCTGGGCAGTATATTCATTTGAATAGACTCAATCCTTGAACTGAGACTGAGAAAAGGAATCAGGCTCCATCTTGCCACATCTTCCTTATTTTTCTTTTTTTATATAAAGGCTGATAGTTACATTCTGATCATTTTGCCAAATCTTTTGGCATAATGATGGCTAAATATTTAAAAGACTTGTAAGGGGTTTCGAATTTTACTTTCTCTTGGTGGGCGATAGTAATATGAAAGTAATTGGATTTTATCTATGTTGAGCTAACCCAGATAAATCGGCTCGAGAAGCAGTTTTAAGACACGTCCCGTAGAATGACCACGTGTTGATTTGCAGGTTTATTTTGTTGGATATTCGCATCCATCCCCTGAAATATATAAATATATCCTCGAGATAGTGGATGCGGTCACCAAGTGGATAGAGGCTTCCACAACTAGACAATGAAAAGTGTTGACGTCACAGCCAGGATTTCCCCGTCTTTACCCGTTGGGGACTCCAGAAGCAGATCACGGTCCCCGCTACACTGTACAGGTGATACAATATCTAATGAAACTGTTTGGGGGTAAAACACAGTTGGTATCGCTTATCGACCGCAATACAGTGCAATTGCTGAATGGATGAACACAACTTTAATGACAATTTTAGTTAGAATGAAAGTGTTAGAATCCTTGTTCCATATCCCCTATCGACCAGAATGCAGTGCGATTGTTGAACGGATGAACTGGACTTTAACAACAATGTTGTCCAAAATGACTAAACGGCTCATGGGTCACTGTCTTACTCTATGTTCTTATGATAGTGTTCACCACAAAAGCATTCTCTCCTGCATTTATACGTTTTAAGTTGACAATTGGGAGAAAAAAATGAGTGTGTTTGTATACTTTCTTGGCTAGATTTATCACAGGCCGAGTATGATGGCGCTGAAAAGGACGAATGCAAGCAGCAATTAATTGACTCTATTAAGGAGGCCTATTATGATGCCGCCCCTAGTACGTGACGGAAGAAGCGGCAGAGCGAAGCTTGTTTCGAGGTTCGAGCAAAACCGCGGGCGTTTAAAATAGGACTGAAGGTTATGATGTCACTACATCAGCCGAGACCCTTTACACCTTCCAGTTTTGTCGGCACAGAACCAGTCCATCAGTATATCGAATTCAGACTGCTCCAAGCAAGTTGGGTTAGTATCATATTAATAAACTCAAACCCTTTAGAAATAGTCATTGTCCTCTAGTAGCTGAGTTCCAGAAAATATATTGTCAATGGGATGCTCTGGACCGAGATGAGTGATCCTCTTAGATTTATGTTTCAGGCAATCGACGGTGATGGGGATGAAGGAGCAGTTGCCCCCTCAGTGACTTGGGCAACTACTTGCAGTTTGCTCCCGTAGGATGAGGATAGGTCACATCTTTGCACTCGCCCGAGCTATGTTGGAGTCAATGGAAGAGAGAAACAGATGGGAGAACGTGTTTGTTGTGTGGTCTTCTGGAAATAAAGTGTGGGATAATTGATATGATATGAACGGATTTTAACAAGGCGTTAAGGTTAATCATGGTAGGATCATCCATAACGTCAGATGGTTTCGTATCCATGGAAAATTAGCTGCTAGGTTCAGAAATGACGCCCACAGAAGGCAGAGGATAGTTGTGGATGGAGGGTTTTCTCTCTGGATGTTGGTGACAGGTGTCCTGAAGAGATCTGCCTGAGACCAAGGGTTCTTTTTGTGTTTTTATGTGGAAGAATAGTTTATTGTATTTCCAGTGATGTGGAGGTTGGTGGAATTATAGACAGTATAGAAGTTTGTTCAGAGATTACAACAGGACATTGACAGGATGCAGAGCAGCGCTGAGTAGTTACAGATGGAGTTCAACCCCGAAGGTTACGGAGTGATCTATTTTGGGAGGACGGATTTGAAGGGAGAGGTGATACTTTCTTGAGTCAATCGAGGGCCGCACATTAGTACGAGTTCAGCAATGGAAACGGAGTGATGACTCTGTCCAATCAGTCGAGGGCCGCTCATCGCTACGTGTATCACAACCGGCACGGAGCGGTGCTCTGCAGAAGGAAGTGTGATTGGCAGGTGAGCTTGACCACATCAGCTGTTCTGCACATACTCATAGTGACGCTCGAAAGGCAATATACCTGACAGTAAATCAGGAACAAAAAATACAACTTCGTGGGAAATGACAGAACGGCCTGAGAACCTGCGGATTGTCCATAGATTTTAGTTACTATATTTACTGAAACAGAGAATGGATGGAAAATTAGCGGTAGAATAGTGGCAGATTTGAGAATATCTTTAAGGTTAAGTAGAAGGCATTGCACGTCATGGGTATGTTGGTGATAGGTGTCCTGAAGAGATCTGCCTGAGACCCAGGGTTCTTTTTGTGTTTTTATGTGGCCCATGTGTGCGCTGGAAAACATTGTTCTTCAAACTGTCCACAACCCTCGCTAATCTCCCGAGGACACGCTCCCGTTCTGATCACAGGTCTCTGGGATATCGCTGTGGATCTTTTACAGTGTTTGCAGAAATACTTGCAGTGTATTTTATTTTATGTCAGCTGTAACTGTGATTTTCAATCCACAAACAGACCGGAATGACTGGAACGAACGAAAGAAAAGAACAAACGAATGTTCTCCTTTAATAAGGAAGTGTTGTTCATTTCACCTGCCATAACAGACTCCTTCACTCAATTTCAGAAGAGAATGTGCAGGGTTAAATATTACAAAAGAAATCAACTTCAAGATGAATGCCTGTTTTAATGCAATAATGATATAAAAATGCCATTTAAATAGCTGAAGCCAGGTATCATGCAAAATAACATGGAAAAAAACACATTATATTTTGTTTTACAGTAATGGACTCTATTGAGGAGTCAAATTCATGACACGGGGACAGAGTGAGGATAAATATTTTGACTTTGTACAGTTGGTTGTCACTAATGTCCCTGACGTATTAGCCACGCTAATTGCCTCAGTGGAATTGTTCTCTGCTCAATAAAAGTCTGCTAAACCGATCACCAGTCCATCTCAGCAGCTGAAACGCTCCGTACAACTGAACGCTGTTTCTGACGGAATATGGGATATTCGACGATTTACCACATCGCGGCCATATTCTATCCCACACTTGTAGCGGTTGGTGTCCCCGGTAAGATGCCGGAGCTGGTTACTTTATGTCTGGTGCCGTCGTTAATCTGCTGCGGTATCCGCACTGCTACTACCCACAGATGCTACTGTCGGCTGAAAATGGAGGACTCAGGCATCTAATGGTTTTATTTCTATTGTCCGTACTTTGATCGCAGTTTTCTTCTTTTCTCAATTAAGTTGGTCCCGGTATTGTCACTGTTTCATAATTTCACCTCGTTAGGCTTTCGGAAGTGATGCACGTCTCTGCTTTTCTAGGTCCGTGTCTCTATCAGTGCAGACACTTCGACTTATAACAACGTGGCAGCTTATTTGAGTGATGTTCCAGTCTATTTTCGGCACGTAGGTCTGGTCTTGAAATGATAACTTGTGCTTTGTATCTTTTGATTCCACTTTGTCACGGCTGCAAACAATCCCTTCAGTTCTTTCACCACCAGTAATGGAAACGGTTTTGCTAACAGGAGTGAAGTTCGCCAATCCACTGACACACACATCCGTCATTGTCCTCCAGCCGCAATGCAGCGACCGATACCGCACACACTGGATTCCCGCTTTCCACTTCCAAACAGACCATACCCTGCATAGCATCGGTAGAATGGGGGCATTGAGGGAACTGACCATATTTCTATTTTGATTCCAAATTTCTTGCAGTTAATTTAACGGCGATTGTGATCCTATCTCGGGGAAAATGCGGACTCTCCAAATGCATCACCCGTTACCTGGTTGGAATGGCAACAGCGGATCTGATGGTGGTTACCGTTGCTGCTTTAGTGGAACAGACCAACAATATCTACATTTATTCCAGATCCTTGCTCATCACTCCTGTCTGCGCTCTGACACTTGTATTTCGGGTCGTAACCAGGGACTGTTCCGTATGGCTCACGGTCAGTTTTACCTTCGATCGATTTATCGCAATATGTTGCCGAAAGCTGCGGGAACGATACTGCACCGTGAGAACAGCAACGGTGGTTATCGTGACGGTAGTCATAGTGAGCTGCGGGAGATGTGCCCCGTTTTACTTTGCCCTTGAACCTTACGTCATCATTGACAACACGCCCTGGCGTTGTGCCGCCACATATGAATACACCACTTCACCCGTGTGGAGAGGATACGAATTACTCAACAGTATTTTAACACCATTGCTGCCAATCGGCTTAATCCTGGTGTTTAACGGGTTAACCATAAGACATATCGTTGTGGCAAATAGAGTCCGCAGAAGGCTTCGGCACAGTGGCGACAATCAGAAAGATGCCGAGGTGGAAAAACGCAGAAAATCGATGATTTTGCTGTTTTCTATATCAGCTAATTTCATATTATTGTGGATGCCTAATGTAGCCCATTCCCTGAAATGGCAAGTACAAAACTATTATTACCAGGACAGATATTTGAGTTCCCCGGTATACATCCTACAACAATTTGGGTTTATGTTACAAATTCTCAGCATGTGCACCAATACCTGTATCTATACACTGACACAGAGGAAATTCAGAGAAGAGCTGAGGAATGGAATGAAGTATGTGTTTACATTAAATGGCCATCTGTGTAGATAACGCCGGCCTCCAATTGCAATTCTGCAGAGCTTTCAAATAAAGCCGATTTACGATGAACAGTTTTGACAAATATGTCATAAATTGGAATAATCATATACCTGGGCATCCGGAAATTGCAGAATTGGCGGAAGATTGCTGACTTGATACAATTCAGGTAGATAGCAATACAAACGCTCAATGCTGCTGGCGTGATGGTTACACTGGCTGAATTATGTTCCAAACTATCACAGACACTCGACTGTCACAAGGGCAGGGATGGCTTCAGAACTCTTCTGGATTTAGTTTTTTTTTTTCAAAATGGACATGGTGGTGGAACAGAGTGTAAAGGGGGCGCAATAGGAAACCACGGATAGTATCGCAGCTGCAGAAAGGGAGGACAACGTGGAGCGTTTGCTTATTAATAGGTAGTGTGGCTAACACACACACATGAAGCTGATCACTCCGTTTGGAGTATTCTATACAGTCGTCCACCAGATCAAACAAATAAGTGCAACGGGAACGATAAAGATCCGATCGGGAAGCCGATATTTGACGTCGGCCATGATATTGGCACGGGTATTGACAGTGTGGGCAGATCAGAGTCAAAAGAGGAAATCTTGCGTCTGGAGACCAAGCTCCTCACCGAATACATTAATGAATGTGAACACAGCGTCAAAAGGCAGACATGCTCGAAAGTGCCGGCGCTGAGAAAGAGGATGCGCTGGAAACTTGGAAAACACTATGATAGATGATTCCCCGGTGCCGGAATGGATACAGTTCTGCGGATTTGGGAAGGAAAACGGAGACATTGCTGAGATTCCGGACAGGATATTTTTTTTTTTCCCTGACCACGGAAGAAGAACTAGAAGATTCGAAGGTGGCAAATGTTATGCAAATCGCTACAATGCATTCATATTTTCCAAATATTTCAGAAAGTAACATGCTCTTATTTGTTCAATCGTTAACAAACATCTGTAATTGCAATCAAAAACAATGTAATGAAGCCTTTCGACTCCAAGACAAAGAGGCGCAGAAGGTAACGTGTCCTCCACGAGTTAATATTCAACACAATTAGAACATGACGTCTCCAAACCTCCAACGGCTTGCAGGATTACTGACCTCCAATTTCTGACCAAGGATAGGATTCGGATTAAATGACCCTTTGTTGTATAGTATCGCGGCTAATCATCCCTTTCATCTACTAGCACCTCTGAAGCAACAGATCTGTTCACCGGACTGAGACCACTGTCACACCCACCTCCAACACGGAACTACAGTCTTCATTTGTTTTCTATATTCTTTCAAACTTATTTACATCTTTCCTGCAGGTAGATGAGCCCAACAGCACACAATATTCCAAATGAGACAACAATGATGTCTTAAAGAACATCAACATAACATCCTCACTCCTGTACTCAGTACATTGGCCTATGAAGTCAAATGAAGTCAAAAGCTTCGTTTTGTTTTACGGCCCGGACCGTGGCCATCCACAACTTCCAAAACAAAAGGCCTCAGCACCTATTCTAATGAACTTAGGAGAGTGAGATGTGGAGATCTGAGCCTCAACAACACTAACGCTTCATAGCTGAGGCTCACATACATCAGCACTTCAGAGAATTTCGGAAAGATATGCGGCCTTCTAATTTCACATCAGTTCATGCAAATCACTCTCATCCGTGTATTTCTCCAATCATCTCTTAAACGTTGACATCGGTATCTCAGTTACCATTTGTGTTGTCAGCACCGTCTACACTCTGTCGACCCTCTGGGTGAAGAAGCCTCCGCTCATGTTTCCCTTAAACATTTCACATTTCACCCTTCACCCATGACCTCCAGTCGTATTCTCGCCCAACGTCAGTGGAGAAAGCCCGCTTGCATTTACACTCTCTATTCGCCTCATACTGTTGTCTACCTCTATCAAATCTCCCCTTAGTCTTCTACTCGCTCGGAAATAAAGTGCTGACATATGTAATCTTTCCTTTTAATTCAAAACATTCGGTCCCAGCCATGGCCGTGTAACATTTTTCCTGTACTCTTTCAATCTTATTTGCATCTTTCCTGCTGGTAGTTGAGCCCAACCGTAAACAATATTCCAAATTAAGCCCCAATAAAGTCTTAAACGACAGCAACCTAAGATCCAAACTCCGGTACTCCGTACTTTGGTCTAGGAAGGCCAACGTGCGAAAAGTTCAAGATGCTCTCTAACTGTGCCGCAAATTCCATTGAATTATGGTCCTGCATTCCCAGATTCGTTTGCTCTATCGTACTCCTCAATGCCCTATTTCTCATTGTGTCAGACCAACCCTGGCTGGTCCTCCCAAAGTGCACCATCTAACAGTTGTGTGCGTTAAATTCGATCTGACAGTTTTCAACCCATTTTTCCTGCTGGTCCAGATCCTGATTCAAGCTCCGGTACTCTTTCCGCCCTCGACTACACCCGTAATGTTGTTGTCATCGGCAAACTTGCTGATCCAGTTGATGACATGATTATCCAGATCGTTGATATAGATTACAAATAACAACGGACACTGCAAGGATCCCAATTTACTTCCTCATTATGAAAGCCAAGCGACTGACCCATCCCGAGCATCCTCCCATGTGAAACCTTTCAAGTTCCTCGCTGAAGTCCCTGCAGACGGCATCCACTGCCTTCCCGTCAACACCATTGCTGGTAACTACCTCGTAAAACTTTGTACGTTTCGGTAGACATGACCTACTACACACTGGCCCATCCCGACTATCGCTAATGTTCCTGTTTGTTCATATACTTCCCTTCATACCCCATGACCAGCGTAGATTTAACACCGAGGACAATTCCTCCTTACGTAGAACTTGACGAGTCCCTTCGCGGCAAAACTATCATTATCATCCTGTGGCTGTCACTGATAGTTATGGCCTATAGTTAAATGATCCTGCAATATTATCAGGCGCATTGAGAGCAGTCTGGAAACGAAGGTGTCGTAGCTTTAAATAAATAATCGACTGGACTTAAATAGTGAGATGTGGTACAGTAGATAGAGCACAGAACATAGAACATTACGGCATTGTACAACCCTTCGTCTCACGAGGTTGTAACATACTTTCAACTAATTCAGAATGTCACATCCCCACTGCAAGTGAAAAAGAATTAGAAACAAATTTAATATCACAGGCACACGTCGTGAAATTTGTTAACTTCACGGTAGCGGTACAATTAATCTCCCTCCCGGTGGTAACACTGTGTCGAGGGCATGTCCTGTTGGTGGGCAACTTTAGTGATGGACGCCACTGTTACAAAAATCATCCCTGTAATAATGATAAGTGATGTACAGAGAATCTGCACTTATCAGCAAGTATGTTTTATTATTTCAACTATAAAACACGAAGGTTCAGACGCTGTCTTTACTCCACGACACTCCATGAGCAGTCAATGAACAGAAAAGTCATTACCCGGGAACCGATTCGAGGCTGGCCAGAGAGAGGGACTCGGGAGAAAGAGACGGGGACAGAGACTGGTGAGGTAGCGAGAGAAAGAGGATGGCAGAGAAAGACCCTGGGGAGTTCGAGGTATCTGATGTAGAGAGAGATCAGGGTTTCGAGACTGACATCAGATGTGGAGTGAGATCGGAGTCGGGAATTTGGTGTCGGTAGAAAGCGGGAGGGGGATAGCTGGGAGAGAGAAACGCGACGGAGAGGGGGACGGAGCAGATACCCCAGGCCGATAAAATGACTGAATGAGAACCAGATTTGCGGAGTGAATCTCCAGAGGAGGTCGAACGGTTGGGGTAGGTAGAGACAGAGAGAGAGAGAGGCAAGGAAAGAGAGGCCGCGGTTACGGAGTGATCGGTTAGAGAGAATGTGAGAGACTGGTGGGGTGAGAAAGAGACTGGAGAATGTAGAGAGACGGCGGCGAGTGTCTGAGAATAGAAGGATGGTGGGGGTGGGAGAAGAGAGATGCCGCCGAGATTCTAGGAGAGGAGAACGGCAGAAGTAGAGGGAAACTGAGCGAGACAGAGTGGGGCGGGGTAAAGTGAGAATTGTATGTCAGAGATGAGGCAAGAGACTTGGGACGAAATGACTGAGGGGAGAGTCTGGGAGAGAGACCGGTGAAGTAGAGAGAGATCGACGGGGGAGGGGGCAGGGGAAGTCGAGAGTTCTGGGGTGAGGAGCGATATTTGGGAATCGGGGTGTGGAGGGAGATTCGAAGAGAACAGAAGGAGAGATTCCGAGACGCGGCTGTCTGATGGGTAGAGTAGGTGTGTCGGCATGTAGAGAGAGAAACTCGTGTGAGGGAGAAACCAGGATTGGGGAGTCAATGGAGAGAAGGAGAGGTGGGTTTAGGTACTGGTGGCCAGAGGAGTTGGGGAGATGGGTGAATACAGGGAGACGGAATATTATAAGAGCTGGGGAGGGAAACAGACACTGGGGTTGAGAGAGAGAGAGAGAGAGAGAGAGAGAGAGAGAGAGAGAGAGAGAGAGAGAGAGAGAGAGAGAGAGAGAGAGAGAGAGAGAGAGAGAGACTTGGATCAGGTAGGGAATTGTGAGTCAGAGAATACTGTACATAAATACACTGAGCGATTTTGACTTTCCTACCTGCGGGGTATTCTGGGATTACAGCGCTTACATTCTATAGTCCCTCTGAAACAAGCAACCCGTGCCATTTCTCTGACCTCTCCCACCCCGCCTGCTTGACCCGAGTCCTTCCCACACCGTATCCGCGATCTCACTTTCTTCGACCTGTCTTCGCGATATTCATCCTCTCTCCCCGTCTCTGTGACCACAAAATACTGCTGTTGTAACGAAAGCGCAAAGTGGTATGATGAAACTCTCATACAGAGTCCTGTTAGTAACGGAACACACTGGGCAATTTCCAGCGTTGGAGGCAGGAACCGAACACACCCGAGAAGAAAAATACGGAGACTCGAAAGCCGGCGCGGAGACAGCGCCTAGTACGCGCAAGAGGTCCAATCGACCCTGGTGGTTCAACTCTGCTTTGCTTCAGGATTTAATTTTTGTTAATTTCATTAAAGAACAAATTGTATTTTTCTTATCAACTAACTCAACGGAAGAAATTTCCAGTGGAACATTATGGGATACCTTTAAACTATATAGCCGTGGGCAAATTTTTTCTACTTTGCAGGAAGAAAGCAGAGTGTAGTAGTGGAAGGAAAGTATTCTGCCTGGAGGTCGGTGACTGGTGGAGTGCCGCAAGGATCTGTCCTGGGATGCCTGCTGCTTGTGATTATTATAAATGACCTGGATGAAGAGGTGGATGGAAGTTTGGAGATAACACGAAGATTGGAGGAGTTGTGGGTGGAGCTGGAGGTTATCGAAAGTTACAGGATGCAGAATTGGTTGAAAAGCGACAGATGGAGATCAATCCGGGGAAGTGTGAGGTGATGTATTTTGGAAGGACAAACCAGAAGGCTGAGTGCAGGGTTATTGGTCGGTTACTTAAGAGTGTGGATGAACAGAGGGACTTTGGGGTTGAAATCCATATATTCCTCAATGTCGCTGCACAGGTTGATAGGATAGATAAGAAGGCCTATGGGATAATAGGGGGATTGAGTTCAAGAGTAGTGAGGACATGCTGCAAATCTGCAAACATCTGGCAAGAGCACACTTACAGTACAGTGTTCAGTTCTGGTCACCTCATTATAGGAAGGATGTGGAAGCTATGGAGACAGTACAGATAAGATTTACCAGGATGTTGTCTGGATTTGAAATCAAGTCTTATGAGACACATTGGTGCGTAGAAGAATGAGAGGGGACTTGCTAGAGGTCTACAAGACTATGAGAGGTATAGATAAGATGGATATTCAGTACCTGTTCCCCAGGGCACGAATAGCGAACACCAGAGGGCATATGTGCATGTTTAAAGGAGGGAAGCTTAGGGGAGACATCAGGGGTAAGTTTATTACACAGAGGTTTGTGAGTGCCTGGAATGACTTGCCAGTGATGTTAGCGGAGGCTAAAACATTAGGGGTATTTAAGAGCCCCTTGGTCAGGCACATGGATGAACGAAATTTAGAAGATTACGGGGTAGAGTGTGTTTAGTACATTTTAAAGGAATATATGGGTCGGCACAACATTGAGGGCTGAAGGATTTGTACTATGCTGTAGTATTCGAGTGTCTAGTGTCTAGAAGTCCCACTCATAGCAGATAATTCAAAGGTTAATTTATTATCAAAGCATGTATCCATATACAACTCTGATTTTTTTTCTCCTCCAGACAGCCATGAAACAAAGAAAGAACATGAACGCCATTCAGAGAGAAACATAACCCCCCCACACACACACACATACACAAACATAAATAGAATGGCAAACCGATCGTCAAACTCAAAAAACTCCTCTCCCCTCAAAAAATGCAACAAGAACATCAACACCCCCTCTCCCCCAAAATAAAACCTAACGCCGCACAAATGTGGAGGAGTTGGTGTCACCAGTGTAGAGGAGGCTGCATCGAATTAGGCGACCACAGGGGGATTCGCAACTGAACTGTTGCCTTATCTGGAAGGATGTTTGGACAATGGAGAGATTTCAGCCGTCCGGCTCTTTCACTGTGACATCCCGAACTCCAAACTAAATCCATCCAACCAAGTCTGTGCGAGGCTTTATGACCAATAAACTTAATTCTTTTCTGCGCTCAGCTGTCCAAAATATTCACTGACTTTTAGAGGACGGGATATCTATGGTCCACATGTTAAGGTTGTTGAGTTTACCAGGAGACAAAGACTGCAGGGACGGGAGGTTTTCTGTTGACTAATACACTGTGTGTGGACCCCGCTGCCAATTCTGGTGTTGTGACCCGAATCGAGACAAACACCACGCTGCCCACTCCACCAACAACACGGCACAGCCGGACACATAACAGGGGACTTTACATCCCACAACACTGGATTCAGTGATGAAATCCGTGATTAATGTCGTTGTCCCACTGAAATCATAAGAATCGTCCATTCAGGTGTTTTTAATTACGAGCTCTCTTCCACAAGTGGCGTCACCCACACACTGCCGTCAACAGGGATTCTGGAGCTGAGCTGTCCCATTGGTGCGAAGTGATATCAATCACTGGTTACACCCAATAGCGGATGGAGAGCATCCAAGAGTGCGGTAACCCCGCTCCCTCAGCGAGCACCCCGTCAAAGCGGAGCCAACCCCAAAGTAAATGTCCCTCTTTTTGATTTATTTCCATTTCCCTCCCAGGGAATTTCCGGCGCTTGTGAAGTGTCTCCTGCGGCCGGATTTTGATGTATCGCTGAGAGTTTGGAGTAAACCGCTCGGCCCATCAGCTTGAATCAGCTCCCGGGGTAGTTAGGGAACCTGGCAGAAGACGGAGGAGAGGGGGATTTTATTGAAAGGATACCGGTGGTGTGAGAAGGAGCAAAGACGATATCTGTCCCTGTGGGGATAGGAGGGGTTCAGCTGGGAAATGTCTGAAACCATGGTGGTGGTGAGCTGGTGGACAAACACCGAAAGACTTTTGACCTCCAGGACGGGTCAATGGTCTGGGAAAAGTGGGGATAGGAGTGGTGTTGTGGGGCAATGATGGACTGGCCCGGGATCTTATTGAATGACAGTACAGGCTGGAAGGGCCGAGTGGCCTGCTCCGGTTCCTGTTGTCTCTGTTTTTAAGGAGATGGAATAACCAAATCCTTCCTAGGTCTGTGAGATGTTTCAGTGTGTGTTGTAATGACCGGTGGTTGGAGCCCAGTTTTTTACAAACTCTATCAGCAATCTGACCGAGGGACCAAATCCAACATTTCTAAGTCTGTTGTAGACATGTAAGTATAGTTATATACTGATAATGACACAAATGTATATTAAGATATTGTTAAGGACCTAAAACTTATATCTCTACATTGTTGATGGGATTTCTGTCTGTTATTGATACATTATATTATATTATATATTATTGATACATAATATATATTATATCATTTCATTGAACCTGTATTTAATGACATAAAACACATTTCGATATTGTTAATGGCACAATTGTTTAATTTGTGTTCTGTGTTTTATCTGAATGTACTTGCCTGCGATGCTGTTGCAGTTCAGTGTTTCTCTGGACCTGGGCCTTCCCGTAGTTGTGCACTTCGTAATGAATTCAACAGGACCCCACAAAACTCAGTGAGATTTGATTATCATCTTGTCATCTCAGTGGGTCAAATGTAGAGACAGAACACTGTTAAGTACAAGAACCTGACCATTGTTGATGAGCAGAAGTATCTTGGAGTCCAAGATCACCGCTCCCTGAAAGAGACTACTCAGATCAACAGAGTAGTTAAGAATGCAAATGGCATGCTTACCTTTATAATCGAGGCGTTGATTTCAAATGTCAGGAAGTTATGTTAAAGCACGAGTTAGACCACATCTGGAGTATTTCATACAGTTCTAGTAACCTCATTCTCGGAAGGATGTCGTGGTTTTGGAGCGATTGCAGACGAGCTAGACCAGGAAATTTCCTGGATTACAAGGCATGCATAATTTCAAAGGGCATATGCAAAGTGTACATTGGTTCGTTCTAGCTTTTTCACTTCAGGATCATTTATATCATTTATACTGTTAATTCAGTAACTGTCTATTTCTGTAGGACCATCAGTGATCGTCCTTGATGTCTTCTTCCATCAAGTTCTATCTGCTCATTCCGTGCTGTATTGTTCATATTGTACCTGTATCTTATCAATAATTATACATTAGCAATCTTTCTCCTACTCCCACCTCATTGTGAAGTATTCTGCCTCACTGAGTTATTACCGCACTCAGTGTTTGTTACCTAGAACTAGAAGAGGATTTATTGAACGCCGCATGAGGTAGGGTAAAGGCAGCCATTTCAAATTTTAGTTTCAACGGTATGAAATGGCAGCTGTGTTAATTTTATATAAAGGCACTTTACAGGACAATATCAGGGTAGCAGTCTGTCACCTGAAGTTTAATTGAAGTTGGATAACGCAACAAGACAATGGTCCGAAAGACAGGAGAAAATAAATAAGACAATAATTTCAAAAGAAAATTTCGCGTTTTGGAATGGCCGAGCCAAAGCCCTAACGTTAATCCCATAGGAATGTTGTGGAATGGCCTGAAGCAACAGTTCAGGCAAGGAATCCCACCAACATCCCAGAGTTGAAGCGCGTTGACTGTGTGTACTGAATGAAGAGAAAACTAATGATGATCCCTTTTCCATTCTGGTTCCACCTGCTCATTCCCCGCACATCTTGTTTAAACACTGTCCAGCCTGTAACCCACCATCCCAATGACATGCATCAACCATCTTGTTGAAACTCTGTCCAGTCTGTGTCCACCATCTCAATGATATATATCAACCATCTTCTTCAAACTCTGTCCAGCCTGTATCCCACCATCCCAATAATATGTATCAACCATTTTGTTCAACCTCTGTCCAGTCTGTATGCCCTCACTTCAATGAAATATATATCAAACTTCTTGTCAATTTCTGCTCAGTCTTTATCGCATCAATAATTACAATTTTAGGTTCAACGTTACAAAATGGCGAAGTGTTAATCTTGACAGCTTTTAAAGTGAGTCTGTTATTGCATTTTTTGTCATTTTTGGAGAGCCACTTTCTCCGTTACCAGGGTAACAGCCCATGTGACTTGCAGGGAGTGGTGCTCATTTTTATCTCTCTCTGGTCACGGTCCCTCAGTGAGAAACATGGGCTTCGATAGCAGATGTAACAGACAGATAGTGGGGTGGGGAGGATTTTGTGAGCAGTGAATGTAACGACTGTATTAACTCTGTGTTGTAATGAAGACGAAACTAATGAATGTGGGCATTACATTTCTGCAACTTAGTTCAGGCCGTCACAAACATCCTGTAACCAGTCAATAATTGTGCATAATTTAAAGTAACCAGAGAAAATGCTGGAAACGTTCAGCAAATCAGGCAGCAACTTGGACAGTCCCAGTCCTGATACTGGGTCTTCCACAGTTTCTCTTTCCACAAATCTAATCTGAGGAAACAAGTTTCCAGCACTATTATTTCAATTTTATATTAAAAACATTTTATTCCTGTTAGCCTACAGGAAACGTGATGACCAGTTGTGTTGGGCAAGACCTGATTTATCAAAAAGACCATGATAAATTGAATTCGGTTTAGTTGCAGGGGACAATGTGAAACGTATCCCCAGTATCTCGTGACTCACGCCCAGGTTTTCCAGCCTGATCATTGGTCCAGTCAGATGACCATCAGGTTCCCATTCTGCCATAAGTTGACGCAGTATTAGGTTTTGAACTCTGATTGGCCGAAACACTGTATCATATTACTGGTAGCAAGGAGTCCTGGGAGAGTTGCTGTTTGAGCTGTAATCCTTGAAACTATTACTGTCGCTTCATTGTGAAGTTTTTTGCCTCAATATCAGTGTTTGTTACCTAAGAATGGCACAGGATTTATTGAATGCAGCCTGAGGTAAGGTAAAGGCAAACATTACAATTTTAGTTTCAATGTTATAAAATAACTATGTGTTAATTTTATATCAAGACACTTTACAAGAGAATGTCAGGGTAGCACTCTGTCAACTGAAGTTTAATTGAAGTTGGATAACCCAACAAGTCAATGATCCAAAAGACAGCAGTAAATCAATAAGAAAATAATTTCAAAAGAAAATTAGAATGGCCGAGTCAAAGTCCTAACGCTAATCCCATTGGAATATTGTGGGATGGCCTGAAGCAGCAGTTCCGTCGAGGAATCTCACCAACATCCCAGAGTTGAAGCAGTTTTGTAAGTCGGAATGACATAAAATTCTTCCAAGCCGATGTGCAGGAGGATCAACATTTAACGGAAGCATATGGTTGAAGTTATTGCTGTACGGGGGATTGGGGGCGCGGCGGTGTCGGTGGTGGGGGGAGGTCACATCAATTAATGAAAGCCAAGGTTCACAGACTTATTTTGAACAAGCACATGCAATATTGAATGATGTTAACATTGTCATAACGAGACTCACAGCGTTTGAAATTGACCCTGTTTACATTTTCGGTCACTTTTGGAGAGCCGCTTTCTGCATTGCCAGGATAACAGCCCATGTGACCGGTACGGAGTGGTAAACATTTTTATCGCGCTCTCGTCACCGTTGCTCAGTGAGAGTTAGTGGCGTCAGGAGCAGATGTAACAGACTGATAAAGGGGTGGTGGTGATGCTGTGAGCATTGACTGCGTGTACTGAATTATTCCTGTGTTGGAATGAAGAGAAAATTATTGATGATCCCTTTTCCCATCTGGTCCCATCTGCTTATTCCCCGCGCATTTTGTTTAAACTTTGTCCAGCCTGTATCCTACCACCCCAATGACAGTCTGTATGGCATCAATAATTACAATTTTAGGTTCAACGTTACAAAATGGCGAAGTGTTAATCTTGACAGCATTTAAAGTGAGTCTGTTATTTCATTTATTTTTTTCATTTTTGGAGAGCCACTTTCTCTGTTGCCAGGGTAACAGCCCATGTGACTTGCAGGGAGTGGTGCTCATTTTTATCGCTCTCTGGTCACGGTCCCTCAGTGAGAGACAGCGGCCTCGGGAGCAGATGTGACAGACTGATAGTGGGCTGGGGAGGATTTTGAGCACTGACTGTATTGACTGTATTATCCCTGTGTTGAAATGAAGACAAAACTAATGAATGTGGGACTTACATTTGTGCGACTTTGTTCAGGCCGTCACAAACATCTTGTAATCAGTCAATAGTTGTGCATCAATTAAAGTAAAAAGAGAGAACATTGGACACGTTCAGCAGATCGGGCAGCATCTTGGACAGTCCCAGTTCAGATACTGGGTCTTCCACAGTTTCTCTTTCCACAAATCTAATCTGAAGAAACGAGTTTCCAGCACTATTATTTCAATGTTAGATTAAAAGCGTTTTATTCCTGTTAGCCTACAGGAAATGTGATGGCCAATTGTGCTGGGCCAGACCTCTTTAAACTATAAGATAATGATAAATTGTGTTCAGTTTAGCTGCCGGAGACAACGTGAAACGTATCCCCGGTATCTGGTGACACATGCCCAGGTTTTCCAGCCCGATCATTGGTCCAGTCAGATGATCATCATGCTCCCATTCTGCCATAGGTTGATGGAGTGTTAGTTTCTGAACTCTGATTGGCTGAAACACTGCATCATTATACCGGTAACAAGCAGTCCAAGAGTTGAGGTTTGGGCTGTAATTCTTAGTACTTATACAGATGGGACATGATGCTCCTCCTTCCAAATGAATCAGAAGTCTCGGGCATCTGGACAATGGCTGTGGGTATATCCCTGAATACACCACTTGCTGTGAGATGTGGGGACGATGTGCGAGGTTTCTGGCGTCGGTAAGTGACAGGTTCAGCTGTGTGACCCTGTGAGGTTGGATCATGGGATATCATTGTTTTAGATCAAGTAAAATGAACCCGGGGGTCTACTTGCCCAGGCTTATAAGGTGTTGAGTGAGTATTTCTGGTCTGTGGGTTCATTTTTCAAACCGTATTTGTAAATTCCCCTTCAGTGTCACACGTTTGCCAGGCAGTGGAAATCTAACAGAAACTCAAGATGCTGGAGATCTGCAGTAAAAACTGAAAATGTTTGAAGTAATTGTGACGAAAGGTGTGAACCTCAATCGTCAAATGTATTCCTCTCCCCACAGCTGTTCCTTACCTGCTGAGTGTTCCCCATAATTCCAGTTTCCTTTTATTACATTCTGGAATGTAATTATTACACCCTGGAATGTGTTATATTTCCTGAAATTGACCTGATTTAACCTGGGAATGGAAATGGCACTAAATTGTTCTGGTATCCATTTGCCTGTTGTTCCTGGGAATCTGTTCAGTGCAGTTGATGCTTATTCACATGAATAATCTCAGGAATGATCGGTTTTATGTATGAGGAGCATTTGATGGTTCTGCACCTATGGTCAATGGAGTTCAGAGGGACGGTAGGGGTGGTGAGGGGGATGTATGGTTAAGTAAACCTACCGAATGCTGAAAGGCCTGGATACAGTGGACATGGAGATGATGCTTCCATTAGACAGAGAGTCTGTGATCTGAGAGCACATTCTCAGAATAAAGAAGCCTACCTTTAAAATTGTGTTGACAGAAAGGCAGACAGACAGACATACTTAATTGATCCCAAGGGAAATTAAGTTTCGTTACAATTGCACCAACCAAGAATAGAGTAGAAATATAGCAAAATAAAACCAGAAATAATTAAATAATAGTAAGTAAATTATGCCAGTTGAATTAAGTCCAGGACAAGCCTAACACCCCAAGGGAGGAGTTGTAAAGTATGATGGCCACAGGCAGAAATGATTTCCTATGATGCCCAGTGTTGCATCTCGGTGGAATGAGTCTCTGGTTGAATGCACTCCTGTGCCTAACCAGTACGTCATGGAGTGGATGGGAGTCATTGTTCAAGATGGCATGCAACTTGGACAGCTTCCTCTTTTCAGACACCACTGTCAGAGAGTCCGGTTCCACCCCCACAACATCACTGGCCTTACGAATGAGTTTGTTGATTCTGTTGTTGTCTGCTACCCTCAACCTGCTGCCCCTGCACACAACAGCAACAGCCACCACAGCCTCGTAGAACATCCTCAGCATCGTCCGGCAGATGTTAAAGGACCTCAGTTTCCTGAGGAAATAGAGACTGCTCTGACCCTTCTTGTAGACAGCCTCAGTGTATTTTCACCAGTCCAGTTTATTATCAATTCGTATCCCCAGGTACTTGTAATCCTCCACCATGTCCACACTGACTCTGTGGATGGTGACAGGGTTCACTGGTGCCTTGATGCTCCTCAGGTCCACCACAGTAAGCTGCAGATGATTCTGCTTGCACCATGTGACAAAGTCTCCCACTGTAGCCTTGTACTCAGTCTCATCTCCCTTGCTGATGCATCCAACTATGGCAGAGTGATCAGAAAACTTCTGAAGATGGCAAGACTCTGTACAGTAGTTGAAGTCTGAGGTGTAGATGGTGAAGAGAAAGGGAGACAGTACAGTCCCCTGTGGAGCCCCAGTGCTGCTGACCACTCTGTCTGACACACTGTGTTGCAAACGCACGTACTGAGGTCTGCCAGTCAGGTAATCAATATTCCATGACACCAGGGAAGATCACTGTCAATTTCTCACCCAGCAGGGCAGGGCGAATGGTGTTGGACGCACTGGAGAAGTCAAAAGACCTGACCCCCAAAGTGCTCGCCGGCTTGTCCAGGTGGTCATAGACAAGGTTCTGCAGGTAGAAGAAGTCATCCTCAACTCCTCGTCGGGGCTAAACATAGGCCACAGCTACTCCAGAACAAGACTGTCCAGTGTCTTCATGATGGGTGAGGTCATTTCCACCGATCTGTATTCATTGGAGCCACTGGGGCGCGGCAGCTTTGGTACAGGGATGAGGCAGGACGTCTTCCACAGCACAGGAACCCTGTGGAGACTCGGGGTCTGTTTGAAGACATGGTGACGTACTCCACATAGCTGGGGGGCACAGGCTTTGAGCATCCTGGGGCTGACACCATCCGGGCCTGAAGTCTTGCTTGACAAAAATCTCTTCAGCCAAAGGATGGCTGCTGTGTGGAAACTGTTGCCGCAGAGGGTGGTGGAGGCTGACCTTTGCGCATATTTATGGTAGATTTTAATATGTTCGTGATTGCTCAATAGCAGGATGATGGCAGGAATATGGTGTTGGAATAAAAATCATGTTTGAATGGTGGAGCAGACTCGATGGACAGAATCATCTAATTCTCCTCCTACATCTTGTGTCGGACCATAACTGAACGATGACCCCTTCGTATCCCATATCAGGCATTGGGAAGTGCGAGGGGAAATTTCAGATTTGTTCTTTCAGATCGTTATATCTGTCTTCAACATTTAAACTTCGATAAACGGAAATATTGTTTTCCCATTTGTATTGTTAATGTGCTTTATTATCTCTCTGGTTAAAGTTAGACCTGCGGTGAGAGATTTATTGGAAGAAAAACCGCAACTGGAAGGAAACCACGACTGAAAACGATGGGACAGCAACAAGTGAACCAGCCCGAAGACTGAGAGCACCGACTGGAGAGAAGCCTCCTGACTCAGAGTTTCCATTGATTCGGTCAGCAGAAAGTCTGGTGAGTCTCATTTAGTCAAACACTGGTCCTTTAGACATTACATATCTATACAAAGGAAGTAGGAAACAGTTGGAATGAGACTGAATGTGCCAGGTATGCCTCTGTCAGACCCAGCTGCAATCACTCCAAGTCGGGTAATGTGTTGTCCGCAGCCCGGCTCTTTAAAGCCACTCATATTCCCTCAGTGTTTGCTCATTTCAAACTTTTGCGTGTTTTGAAGTAGTTTTTGGTCAGTTCTGAGTGGGGAGCGGGAATGAGAGGGGTTTGTTTATACTTACTATCTTTCAGAAATGTAATTGCTTGAACTTAATTTGTGCCGACTGACTAACCCTGTACCTTCGCAACCAAATTATCGATATACACGACAAGTAGTAATAGGTGTAACCCCGGGAACATCACTAAGCGCGGAACTCAAGTCCAAGAAACAGCTTCTCACAGTCAGCTTCTGCTTCCTAACAACCACCTGTTTGCAGACTCTGGGGACCTGTAACAAACTCAATGTTAACAGCAAGATTAGACAGTATCTAATATAAAGAGGAACTTGTGCTTCCTGGGGGCAGGTCTGGCACATGTGACGCTCGCAAGGAAAACCTCAAGGAGGGCGATCAGCGGGGAAGGAAGAATGGACGAGGGAGTCGCGTAGGGTGCGGAAGTGTGGGGTTGGGGGTGAGGGAAAGATATGTTTGTTGCTACTATCCCGTTCGAGATGGCGAAAGTTACGGAGAATTGTGCGCTGGACGCAGAACCTGGTGGTGTGGTGGATGAGGACCAGAGGAAACCTCTCCCTTGTGGAGCCGCGGGTGGATGGGCTGAGGGCAGACGGAAGATGGGTGGAGGAAATGCGGATCAGGGCAGCATTGCTGGGGAAGAAGAAGGACATCTCATTAGTTCTGGAATGAAAAGCCTCATCCTGAGAGCGTATGCGGCGGAGACAGAGGAATTGAGAGAAGGGATGGATTAGGTACAGTGCAGGTAACTGTGGGAATCAATGGGTTCATACAAGATGTCAGTGGATATATGACCTCCTGAGATGAAGAAAGATAGTTCGAGTCAGTAAATGGACTACGTAAACTTGACAGCAGTTGCAGGAAGAAGCACCAATGCATTCGGCAGTGTTGTGTCAGAGAAGTTGGGAACCGATACCGGTGCAGGCTTGGAACAAGGATTGTTGCACATTCCCGGCAGTGGGTAGGGGGTTAGGTCGAAGGTACATTGTGCTTATTGTAAATGTTATTGTGTAAAGGAGTGACATGACTTCACTTCTTTGGGCGTAGTTGAGCTTGTACTTGGAATATGGTGTAAAATCCCGCTCCCCATACTAACATGGGTTATACAGACCAAAGAACAAACTGCCGGAGGAACTCAGTGGGTCGGGCAGCATCTGTGGAGGGAAATGGACCGTCAACATTTCGGGCCGAGACCCTCCCTCTGGACTGAGAGTTGGCGGGAAATAGTCAGAGAAAATAAGTGATGAGTGGTGATGGGGCAAGATCTGGGAAGTGAGGGGTGGATCCAGGTGAGGGGGAGGTGGGAAGGTGGAAATAGTGACAAGGGTGGGGTGGTGAGTGGTTGGGGCAACACGGGGCTGCAGAAGATGGAATTTAATTCTATAGAGGATTAACAAAGAGGTTAACTCAGAGATATATGTCAACCATCTTATCCAATCTCTGTTCAGCCTGTACCCCATCATCTGAGTGATATATTTCGACAATCTTAGTCAACCTCTGTCCAGTCTGTATCCCATCAGTATATATCAACCATCTTGTTCAACCTCTGTCCAGTCTGCATCCCATCACCTCAATGATATAAATCAACCATCTTGTTCAACCTCTGTTCAGCCTGTACCCCATCACCTCAATGGTATATATCAACAACCCTGTTCAACCTCTGACAAGCCTGCTTTCCACCACCTCAGTGATATATATGAAACATCTTGTTCAACCTTTGTCCAGTTTCTGTCCCACCACCTGAATGATATATATCAACCATATTGTTCAAACACTGTCCAACCTGTATCCCATCAGCATATATCAACCATCTTGTTACTCCTCGGTCCAGTCTGTATTCCACCACCTCAATTATATATATATATCAACCATCTTGTTCAACTTCTGTCCAGTCTGTATCCCACTACCTCAATGATATATATCAACAATCTTGTTCAACTTCTGTCCAGCCTGTATCCCACCACCTCAATGATATATATCAACCATCTTGTTCAACCGCTGTCCAGTCTGCATCACACCACCACAATGATATATATCAACCATCTTGTTCAACCTCTCCAGTCTGCATCCCATCACCTCAATGATATAAATCAACCATCTTGTTCAACCTCTGTTCAGCCTGTACCCCATCACCTCAATGGTATATATCAACCACCCTGTTCAACCTCTGACAAGCCTGCTTTCCACCACCTCAGTGATATATATGAAACATCTTGTTCAACCTTTGTCCAGTTTCTGTCCCACCACCTGAATGATATATATCAAACATATTGTTCAAACACTGTCCAACCTGTATCCCATCAGTATATATCAACCATCTTGTTACTCCTCGGTCCAGTCTGTATCCCACTACCTCAATGATATATATCAACAATCTTGTTCAACTTCTGTCCAGCCTGTATCCCACCACCTCAATGATATATATCAACCATCTTGTTCAACTTCTGTCCAGCCTGTATCCCACCACCTCAATGATATATATCAACCATCTTGTTCAATCTCTCTCCAGTCTGTATCCCACCACCTCAATGATATATATCAACCATCTTGTTCAACCTCTGTCCAGTCTGTATCCCACCACCTCAATGATATATATCAACCATCTTGTTCAACCTCTGTCCAGTCTGTATCCCACCACCTCAGTGATATATATCATCCATCTTGTTCAACCTCTGCCAAGACTGTTCCCATTGTTACAATGATATATTTCAGCAGTCTCTCTTTCAAACTTGCCTTCATTGTGAAGTTTTGCTTTGCATCTTTTCCAGAATTGTTTTTTGACAGTTAGGACTACCAGAGGTTTAATTGAACACAGCACGTGGCAGGGTAAAAAGCAGCCATTTCAATTTTAGTTTCACCGTTACAAAATGGCTACAGTGTTAACCTTTCCCATAATGTAACCCATAGCATCTGAAGTTGAGTTTGTTATTTCATGTTTTGTTTATTTTCGGTGAGCCATTTACTCTGATTCCAGGGTAACGGCCCTTCAGAGCTGCAGCAAGTGTTGCACTTTTTATCGCTCTGTGGTCACCGCCTCTCAGCGGAGAGACAGTGGCGTCAGCAGCAAATGTAACAGAGTGATAGTGGGAGGAAAGGATGCTGTGATCATTGACTGTACGAAATGTTTTACACCAGGGTCAGAATGAACTCAGAACTAACAGAGTGGTTGGGGTGGGATGGTATTTACAGTTTAGGGTGGCAATCAGTTTACTATCTGTGCATTAAAATGAAGAGGGAGAAATACTACAGTTGCAGGAAATTTAAAATGAAGAGCAGAAAATACTGGAAACGCTCAGCAGATCGGCAGCATCTCGGGCAGTCTCAGTTCTGGAACTGGTTCTTCCACCATTTCTCCTTTCGCAGATGTAGTCTGATGCACCGAGTTCCCAGCATTTTCTACTTTATAATTTTACAGTTTGTTCCTGCTACACTGCAGGAAACATGGCAGCCAGCTGTGCTGGGCAAGATCCCACACAGCAGGAAGGTCGTCATCAAATGTGCTCGGTTTAGCTGCTGGGGTCAGGCTGAAGTGTATCCGCATCCTCTATACAGACCGGGGAACCAGCCTGAGCACCGGACCCGGCAGAGGGTTATTAGGTTGTCATTCCACGCTAGTTTGTGAACCGGAAATGGCAGGAACACCACGGCAAATCACCGGCACCAAAGCGTCTTTGTATGCGTGATGATATTGGGCTGGTGACTCTGAGGATATGGAACTGGCAGTATACGGGCTACAGCCCAGGTTGGTAATTCCACAGATGGGATCGGAATTTCCTCAGTCTGCGGTGAAGCTGCAATCCCGTGATGTTGGACATTGGTTATCGGAAGATCACCGTCCAAAATGTCCACTAGGACATCATGTCAGTGAAGTATTTTGGAGATTATTTAAGAGTTAACTAGGGAGTTAGGTGAAGTTGGGCAGTGATGTTCTTCATCTGAACTTAGGTAAGGTCTGTAACAAGATCCCGCATGGCAGCTGATCGGGAAGGTTCGGTCACGTGGGATTCACAGGGAGCTGGCGAGGTGGATTCACACCGGGATCGAGAACAGGAAGCAGAGGGAGATGATTGAAGATGGTTTTAGCGAATGGAGCCCTGTGATGAGTGAGATGTCTGTGTCAGTGTCGAGACCTCTGTAATTAATTCATGCCATTGATTTGTATATGCATGTACATGGCACGGTGAGCAAGTTTGAATTGACTTAAATTGAGTAGATTTCTTAAATCCTTCACATACATGTGGAGTAAAAATCTTAAAGTTACGTCTCGGTCCAAATGTGCAATGAAAGTAATTTATAATAATTTATAATATATTGAACAGTCCATATAATACAGAGTACACTCAATTGAGCGTGAGTTAACTAGTCTGATGGCCTGGTGGAGGAAGCTGTTCCAGAGCCTGTTGGTCCTGGCTTTTATGCTGCGGTACCATTTCCCGGATGGTAACAGCTGGAATAGATTGTGGATGGGGTGACTCTGGTCCCCAATGATCCTTCGGGCCCTTTTTACTCACCTGTCCTTATAAATGTCCTGAATCATGGGAAGTTCACAACTGCAGATACGCCAGGCTGTCCGCACCACTGTCTACAGAGTCCTGCAATTGAAGGAAGGAATGTTCCCATACCAGGTAGCGATTCAGCCAGTCAGGATGCTCTCAATTGTGCCCCTGTGGAAAGTTCTTTGGATTTGGGGGCCGATACCGAACTTCCTCAATCGTCTGAGGTGAAAGACGTGTTTTTATGCTTTTTTCACCGCACAGCTGGTGTGAACAGACCACGTGAGATCCTCGGTGATGTGGATGCCGAGGAACTTAAAGCTGTTCACCCTCTCAACCCCAGATCCACTGATGTCAATAGGGGTTACACCGTCTCCATTCCTCCTGTAGTCCACAACCAGCTCCTTTGTTTTTGCGACATTGAGTGAAAGGTTGTTACTTTGCCACCACTGTGTCAGAGAGATGACCTCTTGCCTTTAGGCCACCTCGTTATTGCTTGAGAGGAGGCCAATCTATGCGGTGCCGTCGACAAACTTAATGAGAGCTGTGGGTGGCGACACAGTCATGTGCAGACGGAGACTAAATTCGGGTGATTGGCTTATCAGGCAACAGGTGACAATGAATTTCAAAGGCATCTTGGTCAGTTATGGAGATGGGCTGAGCAATGCCAAATGGTTTTCAACTTGGACGGGTGAGCGATGGTGCATTGTGGACAGTCAAACTAGGTGGGACTGGTATAGTGAATGGGAGGGCACCAAATGTTGTGGAACAGAGCGACCTGGGAGTACAAGAGTACAGTCACTGAAAGTGGACGTGCAAGTATAGAGGGTGGAAAAGAAGGATTTAATCATGCTGGCCTTCATCAGTTAGGGCATTGAGTTCTGGATTATGGGCATTATATTGTTGGTGTGGCGACACAGAGTATTCTGTACAGTTGTGTTGACCCTGCTGTAGGAAATATACTATCAAGTTGGATCGGGTGCAGACGAGATTGCTGAAGACGTTGCCTGGACTAGAGGGCCGAGTCATAGGCAGAGGTTGGCCGAGCTGGATCTTTATTCCAGAGGAGAATGAGGGTGACATTGTAGGAGTTTATGAAATCAAGTGGGAGCATAGATAATGTGGTTGGTCGTGGGATTATCCCCAAGGTTCAAGATTCAAGATTGTTTACAAGTGTAAAAGAGAACAAAATGATTGTTATTCTGGATCCAAAGGAAGTCCTTGTAAATCTCCTCTGTGCTCCCTCTATAGCAGCCATATCGTTTCCTGTAGTGAGGTGACCAGAACTGAACACAGTATTCCCAAGTGGGATCTAATCAAGGTCTTGTATAGCTGTAACATTACCTCACGCTCTTGAACTCAATTCCGTGACTGATAAATGTCAACACACCATATGCTTTCTTATCAACACTGTCAACATGTGCATCAGCCTTGAGTGTACTATCGACACTAGCCCCAAGATCTCACTGATCCTCCAGATTGACAGGAGTATTACCATTAATATTACATTATCTTGGAATCTGACCGAAATGAACCGCTTCACGCTTATCAGTATTGAACTCCATCTGCCACTTCTCTGTCCAATTCTGCACCCTATCGATGTTGCACTGTAACATCTGACAACCCTGTAGACGATCCACAACACTCCCAACGTTTGTGTCTTCAGCAAACTTACTAACCCATCCTTCAACTTCCTCATCTGGGTCAGTTGTAAAAATCACAAAGAGAAGGTGTCCCAGAACAGACCCAACGGAACACTATCAGTCATCATTATCCCTGCAGAATACGAACCATCTACAGCCGCCCTTTGCCTTCTGTGGCCATGCCAATTCTGGATCCACAAAGCAAGGTCTCCTTGGATCCCATCCCTCATTATTTTCTGAATGAGCTTTCCTTGGGGAACCTTTGCTCACCTCTTACTGAAATCCATATACAGTACTTCCACTGCTCTACCTTCATCAGTGTGTTTTGTTACATCCTCAAAGAATTCAGTCAGATTCATAAGGCATGACCTGCCCTCGGCAAAGCCAGGCTGACTATCCCTAATCAGATTATGTCTCTCCAAATGCTCATAAACCCTGCCTCTCAGGATCTTCTCTAAATTTGGCCCACCACTGAAGTAAGACTCACTGGTCTATAATTTCTTGAGTTATCTCTACTCAATTTCTCGAACAAAACAGCAACGTTTGCAAACTTCCAATCTTCTGGTACTTCTCCCCACCTCATTAATGATGCGAAGATCATCGTCAGGGGATTAGCAATCTCCTCCCTCGATTCCTACATTTGCATGGGGTATATCTCGTTCAGTCCCGGCAACTTATCTAACTTAACACCTCTCAAAAGATACAGCGCATGCTCTTTCTTAAAGTCTGTACATTTATTTCAGTCCACTGTAAGTCATCCCCACAATTGCCAAGGGCCTTTTCACTGGTGAGAACTGAAGCAAAATACTCAGTATCTCAGAATATTTCAATGATCGGCAGGTTGAGAAACATTTGTTGAGAATGTAGCGGTGAAATGTAACCAAGCTAATTTGCCATTGCTGGCGAGCCCCCACAAATTTGTTCTACTTACATGACGTGCCCTCAAATCCAATAATGATTGTTACAAATGTCAGTGATAAGTATTCGATCCTTTATTAACAATCAGTAAACATACAATCTTGAAGCGATGAAACTGATCTGAACCCAAGTTTAAGTTCAGCGTATTTGAGTGGATAATAACAAAATATATGACATCCGTCAGTCCCCAGCTTGGTAGTGTAGTCGGCCCCCGTTAGTCTCGATAGACATGGATTTGCACCTTGGGAAGTTTCCAGGGCGCAAGCCTGGGCAAGGTATGTTTTTTATGGAAGGTCGGCAGTAGCCCGAGCTGCAAGTCTCCCCTCCCCACGCCACCAATGTTGTCTGAAGGAAGGTCATTAGGGCTGTGCACGGCATGGAACAAAGCACAGATACATAACTGATTCCCTTTGTACGTACCACACCCCCACTGATGCGACTAGTTACCATAAAAAACATCATAAATACACAACGCAGGATGCAATGTTGATAGAGAACAGATACATGGCTCCTACACACAGGCTCAGCTCTGATACAGGGTCTTCCACCTGAAATATTAACATACTCTCTGTCTTGTTGAATAACTCCAGCATCTTATTTTATTTATTTTAATGATTTTTCCCAACTTGTTGTTCTGGATGTATAGCATGTTGTCATTGTGTTTGACAAGGTGTCATATAACTTACTATCTGATAATAGTTAGGTGATATGCTGAAAGAAATCTTAACAGAGTTTTGGAGCTAATAATGGTCTTAAAATCCTGCCGGAAAAAAAAAAAAACTATAGTGGTTCAGGACAAGATGTCACGATGCTATAGGTAATATTGCATTGTTCAGGATGTCAGACTGTCTCTCTATCGACTCAAATCATATATTGCCGTAGGTGTCAAGGCCAGGCGATGTTAACCTGAAAGGAGACGGTGGGAATCAGGTGTGGCTGAGAAATCTGTATAATCCAGTGACGAGAGGAATCGTCGGCATCGTCTCATCGTCAGCAGGAATGTTTCACCCCACACTGTTGTAACACTTGTCCATTACTCACCACAGCGCCACCAGTGGTAGGAGAACCAAAACAGTGGGCGCTGACGGCTCAATCTGCCTCTGCATTCTGTAGACGCAACACTCCTGGTCCAGGACACAAGATTGGTTCCTAACAGGGAATTGCCTGCAATACAGAGAGTAGATACCCTGGAGAATCCTGGCCCAGTGTGCGATGCATGGAGAGATCGGAAATGGACATTGTGTGACTGTGGGTGGATGGGTGCAGGTGGATCCGGCCATGTCAAGGCTTCAGTGGATCGGCCCAAGATGTTTGGAAGTGTTTGCCTCCGTTCAAAAACAAAACAGTATTCTCCTTTAATTAATGTCTGTCCCTCCTGTTGTTTTGTTTTGTTATAGAACAGTAAAAACTGATCACACCTCTCACCAAAATGCGTCAAGGTTCGAGCAGTGGAAGAGCTCCAGTGAAGTCAACATCGAGAAAGGACACGGGTATTTAAATTTATAAATACTCTGCGGATTCTGCGTCTGTGTTTAATGCAATATAGGCAATTCACAAAATATTTGTGAAATCTGAGCAGGGAAATTAGAGAGAGAGAGAGAGAGAGAGAGAGAGAGAGTTGACATCTCTGGGGAAACACAATCACACATGGAAGGAGTACAGTTACCGTCTGCTCCTGCTCCTCTGACAGATTGTGATGCACATTAAAATAGCGAGTTACACCAGAAGACAAGACATTCTCCGAAAGATGACAGTTTTGGGCAACACAAAGACACAAAATATTGGCTGAACTCAGCAGCAGGCAGCATCCATGGAGAGGAATAAACAGTCAACATTTCAGATCAAGACCACGGGGAACAGAAAGTAATGTAACAATATCTAGAATTTCTGTCCCCTCATTTCCAGTCCAATGAAGGGCCTTGGCCTGAAACGTTGATTGTTTATTCTCCTCCATAGATGCTGCCTGACCTGCTGAGTACCTGCAGCATTTTGTGAGATATGCCAGAGATTTGCTGAGGAAGGGGTTGTCCAGGCAGGCAGACAGTAACCCAGAGCAAAGCGGTGGTGATGGGCAGTACCAGGAGAGTGATGGTGATGGTTACTATATTCTCAGCAATAAGCAGAGTCCTTTCAAAACAGGGAGGTATTTTCCAGGGGACACGAAAGAGCAGACTTCAACAGATGGAACTATACCACCTTCTACACCCCGGCGACCCCTACCCTCAGGCCCAAACCCGTTCTCCCATATATATATTTCGGACTGTGTTTTGTTTTTTTTTAAAAAAAAATTATTGAGTTTTCAAATGTTTACAGAAAGAAAAAAAATTATCTACCCCTCCCCCCTAACATCCCTATTGAAGAAAAGAAAAAAGAAAAAGAAGAAAAAAGAAAGAAAGAAAGAAAGAAAGAATGCCTGAATATCAGAAGATCCCCACATGCTCCACGGAGTTCATAATAACTTTAGTATATATATTAATTTCTTTCCCCAAATAACCAATTATTTTATCTTCGGAGCACCTATATATTTAATCCTGTCTTTTGTTAATAAAGGCGCCAAATTTTCAAAAATGTTTCATATTTATCTCTTAAACTGTAAGTAATTTTTTCAAGTGGAATACAGCTGGAAATTTGATTCTTCCAACAATCTATACTTAAGTATGAATCCGATTTCCAAGTAACTGCAATAGCCTTTTTGGCTACTGCCAGTGCAATTTTTATGAATTCTTTCTGATATTTATTCAATTTGGGTTTTGGTTTTATCCCTTCAATATCGCCGAATAAAAATAATATTGGGTTATGTGGAACTTGTGTTCGAATAATTTGTTCCAGTAAAACTCTTAAATTTGTTCAAAAAGGTTGAATTTTAGAACAAGACCAAGTAGAATGTCAGAAAGTACCAATTTTTTGGTTACATCGGAAACACTGATCAGATAAATTTGGGTTTAATTAATTTATTTTTGTGGTGTAATATATAATTGATGTAAAAAATTACATTGCACTAATCTTAACCGGACATTTATTGTAGTTGTCATTCTATCAAGACATAGTCTTGACCAATTTGTTTCTTCAACTTTAATATTCAAGTCAATTTCCCATTTTTGTCTTGACTTATGGATTCCTTGTTTAATTGCCTGTTTTTGAACCCAATTTTTCTCTTAAATAAGCCCTTAATTGGAAGTAACAAAAAAGAGTGTTGTTATATATTATACATTTATTCTTTAATTGATCAAATGACATTAATATACCTCCTTCAAAACAATCTCCTATATATCTAATCCCTTTCTGAAACCAATTATATAAAAGTTGATTACCATTGTTAAAGAAATTTCTATTTTGAATTAAAGATCTCTTTGCTAATAAAGATTTCTGTATCTCGTCATCAACATTTATCTTATTCCAGAAATCAATCAAATGTTTTAATACAGGAGATTCTTTCTTTTTCCATATCCATTTAGATTCCCATTTATATATAAAATCTTCTGGTGTATTTTCTCCTATTTTATCTGGTTCTATTCTAATCCATGTCGGTCTATCTTTCTCAAAAACAAATGCAATAAATCTAAGTTGATTTGCTTTATAATAATTCTTAAAATTTGGAAGTTGTAACCCTCCTAGATCAAATTTCCATGTCAATTTTTCCAATGATATTCTTGACATCTTACCTTTCCAAAGGAACTTCCTCACATATTTATTTGAAAAATCTTCTGGGGAAGTTGTATTGGTAGTGATTGGAATAAGTATTGTAATCGAGGGAATATGTTCATTTTTATGGTATTTACTCTACCTACTAATGTTATTGGTAATATCATCCATTTATCAAGATCTTCTTGATTTCTTTTCGATAATGGTAAATAATTTAATTTGTATGTTCTGTATATCATTATCAACTCTGATACCTAAATATTTTATACCGTTTATCGGCCATCTAAATTGAGTGATTTATCGACATTGACTATAATCTCCTTCAGTAAGAGGTAAAATTTCACTTTTATCCCAATTTAGTTTGCAGCCTGATATTTTCCCATATTCTTCTAATCTAGAGGATAATTTACGCAACGAGTACAATGGGTTTGTTAAATAAAACAGAACATCATCAGCAAATGTTAATCTTGTATTCCTCCTGGTTAACTCTGAAACCCTTAATATCTGGGTCCATTCTAATTAATTCAGCTAATGGTTCTATCGCCAACACAACTAAAGCAGGTGATAATGGACAACCTTGCCTAGTTGACCTTGTTAACTGAAATGGTGTTGAAATTTGAACATTTGTCACTACTTCAGCTTTGGGATTAGTATTTAAGGTTTTAATCCATTTTATAAAGGATACTCCTAGTCCATTTTATAAAGGATACTCCTAATCTATATTTTTCAAATACCTTAAATAAAAAATCCCATTCCAATCTATCAAATGCTTTTTCTGCATCTGAAGCAACTGCCACACTCATTTCCTCCCTCTTTTGAGCCAAATGAATTATGCTAAATAACCGAGATACATTATCTGCCGATTGTCTATTTTTAATAAATCCTGTTTGATCCATGTGTTTTAATTTTGGTAAGTATTTAGATAATCTGTTAGATAAGATTTTTGCTATTATTTTATAGTCAGTGTATTACAAAGAAATAGGTCTATATGATGTTGGCTTTAAAATATCTCTATCTTTTTTTGGCAATACTACTAAAATAGCTGTTGAAAAAGATTCTGGAAGTTTATGCATTCTTTCCGCTTGGTGTATTAACTCCATAAGAGGAGGAATTAATAAATCTTTAAACTTTTTTTAAAATTCAGGCGGAAAACCATCTTCTCCTGGGGATTTATTACTTTGAAATGATCATAGAGCTTCTTCGACGTCTTTTAATGTAAAAGGCATATCTAATCCCTTCTGTTCTTCCTAATTCAATTTTGGAAGAGTTATTTGTGATAAAAACCTTTCTATCTTGACAGTATCATTTTGTGGTTCTGATTTATACATTCTAAAATTCTTAAAAGTTTCATTAATTTCTAAAGGTTTCGAAGTTATTTTATTTACTCTTGTTCGAATTGCATTTATCGTTTTAGAAGTCTGGTCTGTTTTTAACTGCCAAGCAAGAACCTTATGTGATCTTTCACCTAGTTCATAATATCTCTGTTTAGTTCTCATAATTGCTTTTTCTGTTCGATATATCTGAAATGTATTATATTGTAACTTCTTATTAACAAGTTGTCTTCGTTTTTCTTCTAATTTTGTAATCTCTTTTTCCAATTGATCTATTTCTATCATATATTCCTTAATTTTAGAAGTATTATCTGACCTCTCAAATATGCCTTCATTGCTTCCCACAATATAAATTTATCATCAACTGAATGTGAATTTGTATCTAAAAAAACGGAATCTGCTTTTTCATAAAATCACAAAAATCTTTACATTTTATTAATATTGAATTAAATCATCAATAATTTGTTCCTCTTTATCTATCATTATCATTATCAAAGGAGAATGATCTGACAATATTCTTGCTTTATGTTCCATAATTTTTCAGTCTTGAATATTTGTTGTTAATAGGAAAAAAAATCTATCCTTGAATAAGTTTTATGTGTATTGAATAAAATGAATAATCTCTTACTTTTGGGTTAATTCTTCTCCATATATCAATCTTTCTTCAATGATAAAGTTAATTTTGCTATTTTGATTTTGTGACAACCTTTGTTGATCGAACTAAAACTGAATCTAGACAAAAGTTTAAATCTCCACCTATTAATATTTTGTCATGTGTATTAACCAAATTCAAAAAGACCTCTGGTATAAATTTTACATCATTTTCATTTGGTGCATAAATATTCGTAAGAGTCCATAGTTCAGAAAAAAAAAATACATTGTATAATTACATATCTCCCCGCTGAATCAATTAATACATTTTGTATTTTAATTGGTAAATTTTTATTAACCAAGATTGCAACTCTTCTCCCGTTTGAGTTAAATGAAGCTGCAATAACATTTCCAACCCAATCTCCTTTTAATTTCTGATGTTCTTTCTCTATTAAGTGTGTTTCTTGTAAAAAAGAAATGTCTATTTTCATTTTTTTAATGTGTGTTAAGATTCTTTTACTTTTCACCAGTCCTTTAAGCCTATTAACATTAGAACTTTAAAAATTTAGTAAATTAGTCATTATTTTTAATTGGGTTACTCCAATCTATAATAATACCTAATCTTTCAACTTTCGTGGTACCTTGGGGAATCTTTTTAAAATTCTCCATGCTGCTATGTGTGTCCCCACCGATCATCCAGGCAAAAAAAAGAAGAAAAATAGATTATAAAGAAAAAAACAAAGTACCCCCCTACTAATGTTGTGGATAAAAAAGAACACAATATTACCCCCCTCTGTTGTACGGGTCATGGCAATCGCTATGATTACACACGTGAATCCCGTAGCAATCGATCCGAAGCTCCTCCAGCTCCCCCGCGACATAGAGAAGTATATATATGAGAAGAAAAAGAAGAAATACTACTTGCAGTTAATATTTCTCAAATTTTGCCTGTCTCCCCCTGTATCATCCTTAAATATCCATCAATTCCATTCACTGTCTCTGTCTTCATCTTTAATCCATTACACTTGGAAATCTCTATGTGTAGTTAGCGAATAACTACGAGTTTTTGTGCAAATTCCTCCGCTTCTCGATAATCAGTAAAAAATCTTTTTCCATCCTCCAAAAAAATTATGTGTTGCTGGGTGACGCATTATGCACTTATAACCCTTTTCTCATAAAGCTTTTCTCACTGCGTCAAATTCATTCTTTCTCATCATAAAGTTATAACTTATATCAGGATAGAAAAGAATTGCTTTCCCTTCTTTCATCAATGTCCCTTTACTCTTTCTGGCACATTGGGCAGCCGCCTTCAGGATCTTTTCTTTATCTTAGTATCTTAAGCATTTTATCAAAATTGGTTGCAGATTTTGATCAGCTTGAGGTCTTGATCTTAAGGCACTATGAGGCCTTTCAATTTCAATTAGAGTTTCTTCTTCCATTTCCAAGCTTTCAGGGATCCATATTTGAAAAAACTTTATTGGATCTTCTCCTTCGATATCTTCTTTAAGTCCAACAATCTTAATATTGTTTCGTCTGCTAAAATTTTCAAGCTTATCCACTTTTTCCAACAATTGTTTTCTTTCTAATGTCCAGGCAGAGATATTATCTTCCGTTTTATTCATTCTTTCAACCATGTCTTCCGTTGTGGCTTCCAAGTCTATAATTCTCTTTTCCATTTTTTCCTGTCTTTTTATCATTTTATCAAAAATAATCTCCATATTTATCTTTTTTTTAATTTCTTTTAATGCGTTTATTTTTTTCTAATTTACGCATTATTTGCATCAAAGTTTTTTCTATATTTCCAGGAAAACTTTTACCTCCATCTTCGTCTGATTTATCCAGAGAATCCGAATCGGCCGCAGATTCACTTTCACTTCCGGTTTCAATCGTAACTGGGATTTGTAGTTCGAGTTGCTCGCGTTTGCGCAGTTCTTGTTGGTCTTTTTCTTTGGAAATGGGCGATGTTGCCGCAGTTTCCTGTTCTGTATCACCGCAGGTAAAATGTACCTGAGTCCGCGGTTCTCTGGCAGCAGCGGCCCTTGATTCTGTTCCAACTTGCGTTGTCTTCACGGTAGTAGTTTTCTTCATCTTCTGTTCATGAGACATAGTTTGAAACAATCCGGAGTAGTTTATGTAACTTTACTAACTAAGTATTTACTAACTTTTCTTCACGTAAACATTAATTTACTGATTTTTTACGGGAGCTGGTTTCCCGCGTCTCGATCGTACGTCATCACGTGACCCCCCGGACTATGTTTTGCTGTGATCTTCAGGTTCCAGAGAGAAAGTTACCACCCAGTATGGTGTTGAAATTTCTTTAATGCTCCTAATTATTTTCCTTCACAGGTCTGAGCTCAGCGATCACCGAGCTCCTGGCAAGCTGGAACGATTCCCAGCTGCTGCGGTTGACGGATTTCTACCGGGACAGGCTGGAGCAGGCGATGGAAGGAGGGGTGCACGGAGTGAGCCTGGCGTTAACGGCCGAGAATCAGTTCAGCGGAGAGGAACATCGGGTGAGTGGGAGGGAGAATGGGTTTGAATTTTCACACATCACAGGACTGATGGGTGTCGGAATTCTCACTCATCGGATAATAAAGCATAAAAACAAATCAGAAATAAATATATATAATTCTTAAAAATGTGAATCTCAAGCGATGATTGAAAAAGTTGTAAATACCCCTGCTGGTGGCTCAATGTTCAGAGCGAGGCGAGTAGGCAACATTTCTATGATGTTGCAATAAACGAGCTTAAATGGAAATACGGTAGAAATTTTTATTTCGGGAAGAGTGTACAGAGTGACGGCAGGATTCAGTGAGAACCGGGGCATTACGACCGGATGCCACAGGAGCTCGAGTGTGTTCTGCTCTGGGTGGAGATCATTCTGTGACAATCTGTAACTGCAAACAGTGTGGATCGGGGAATACTGCCATGTTGTAATGTGTAATCACTGAATAAACCTCCACAGGAAAAGGCAAAGGAAAGGCATCAGGTGTCAGCCGGAAATCCGCTGTCATGTTGGACACTGGCGGACTGAGGAGATGAATCACATCATCATTTCTGCAACTTCCCAGAGACTGTTCACGCTGATACAAAAACCCTCCTGACTTCTTTCTTCATCTGTGATCGTTATTTTCTGATTTTGTTTTACACGGTCAAATCCGGTGAGGAAATATTTATGGATTTGGAGCCACATCAATGAAGTGGTCACAGACCAGCCAGGATCTCATTGACTGGTGGACCAGGTTCACGGTGAATGTCCCTCCGTGTGCTCTGCATGTCCATGTCCAGATAGGACCAGCACCCGTCCGGGTGACTGCTCAGTGTGATCCCGTTACAGAGCACATCATTTACGTCTCATTCTCTGTGTGAATCTGTCAGTCCCCAATATGTTCACCGTTACTGTTCACAGAAAATCTCTGATCTCGCTGATAAGGGAGAGCGGGCGGACAGTTCTAAACTCCTCCTGAGCCTGGTGATGGAGAAAGGCTCCCGCGCCCGGAGGGTGATGTGGGAAACCTTTGTGAAAATGCGGATTGGTGTCCCAAAGCTGGACAGAATACTGAAGGAATTACAGATATATGGTGAGATAATATCAGAGATTAATTTAAATTTGGATTGAATACAGCACACTTTAAAATGTTACAAAAATGATTTCCCTCAATTTGTTGATATTTAAACAGGTTGTGATCCTTCCCATCGACCAATTTCCACTCAACTTTTACTAAAGGTTCTCAGTGAGCTGAAAGGTAAGTGAACATGCATTGAACATTGAAGAGTATAACACAGGAACAGGCCATTAGGCAAATAATATTGTGCTGAATCAGCGAAGAAATAAATCAAACAAACCTGAAGACTGATCTCTCCTTCCTTCACCATGTCCACATGCTTCAATCTTCCTTACATCCATATGACTGTCCAAAAGTCCTTTAAAAGCTTCTAATAATTTGCCTCGACCACCTTACCAGGCAGTGTGTTCCAGGCAGCCACGATTGTCTAATTTAAAAAAAATAAGCTGTCCTTCACATCCCCCTTCATTCTACACCCTCTCACCCTCAATATATTCCCTCTGGTAATAGACATTTCAACTGTGGGAAACGGATTCTCTCTGTCCACTCTATCCAAGCCTCTCATAATCTTGTGAACCTGTGTCAGAGCTCCTCTCAGCCTCTGATGAACCACAGCAAACAAGCTAATTTCATCCAGCCTCTCATGATAGCAAATGCTTCTAAACCAGGCAGCATCCTGGTAAATCTCTTCTGCTCCCTCTCTAAAGCCTCAACATCCCTCCGGTAGTGTGGTGATCGGAACGGTACGCAATGACCCAGATGAGGCTGAAGCAAATTTCATTAAGTTGAAACTTGACCTCTGTTTCCACCAACGGTTGTAATTTGCGTCGGGCGGTTCAGTTGTTGAGCCAACAGGATCTGACCAGGTAAATGTTGACACTGTGACAGAGAACACAGTGAGACACAGGGAAACGTGTTTGCTAGAGGGAGAGTTTTCAAAGGACATTTTGAGGAAAGAGGCAGAGAGCTGGCGAGTTTGAGGAAGGTGGTCACACTGCTCTGGGGCCTGCAACTACAGATCCCCACCGGAGTCTGAGTGGAGAAGGGGCGATCTGGAGAATGGAAAAATAATCTTATATTTCTTCACACCAATAAGTCAAAACCTTCTGTTGCCAGGCACTGCCCCCTCCTGAACAGCCTCATCCTGAACCATTTTCTAAACTCCCCCAGTTCCCGCAGATGATCTTTTCGTAGAGTTGGGCGTCACTGAAGTTCCAGTCACAGAATAGTAATAATAACATCACTTTAATTAGAAAAGCAGGTAACATCCCAACTGGTCTGTTCAACCACAGAGCAGCTCTTACCAGAAATACAAGGAATCTTGGCCAGAACCCTGGCTCAGTCTCTCTCATTTACAATAACAAATCCCAACGATGATAATTTAAATATGGGAGCAGAGATAGACGAATCAGGAAGTTTACAAACTACTCACGTTTCAGGGACCTCTGTAAATATTGCTCCAGTCCACACCCGGTCAATGAAACCCCTCAGTGCCCCTGAACACGGGTTTAGTAAATCGCTACAAGTTTGATCATCATTGTCCTTCATCCTGGTTGCAGAGGGAACAGACAAGACAGAGAAATTCCCAAACCCATTTCTGAATATGAAACTGATACACTCCCTGATTGTTGAAGAACATCATTTCTGCCACTGTCACATTCTCGAAAGTGAATATCCAGGATCAGTGTTTTCCTACGCTCCCTATCACAGCCCAACACATTGAATAGTCACCACACACACTACTGACAGGGTTCTGTCGCACAGTGAGACCCCAGACACGCCTGGCAGTGTGCTGACACACCATGAGACCACACACAACTCTGAGAGGCTCCTGAAACACTTTGAGACACCACACACACCTGACAGGGTTCTGACACACAGTGAGACACCACACACCCCTGACAGGGTCCTAAAGCACTGTGAGACCCCACACAACCCTGACAGGGTCCTGACACACTTAGAGATGCCACAAACCCGTGGCAGGTTTACGATACTCTGTAAGACGCCACAGTCCCCTAACAGGGTCCTGACACACAGTGAGATGCCACACACCCCTGACAGGGTCCTGACACACTGTGAGACCCCACACATCCCTGCCAGGTTCCTGACACACTGTGAGATCCCACACACCCATGTCAGGAGCCTGACACACTGTGAGATCCCACACGTCTCTGACAGGGTCCTGACACACTGTGAGACCCCCGCATTCCCTGGCATGGTCCTGACACACTGGGAGACCCCACACACCCCTAGCAGGTTCCTGACACACTGTGAGACTCCACACACCCTTGTCAGGAGGCTGACACACTGTGAGATCCCACACACCCATGTCAGGAGACTGACACACTGTGAGATCCCACACGTCTCTGACAGGGTCCTGACACACTGTGATGCCCCACAAACTCATTTTAGGTTCCTGACACACACTGAGAAGCCACACACACCTGCCATGGTCTGGATGCACTGTGAAATCCCACACACACCTGGCAGTGTCCTGAAACACTGTGAGACCCCACACTACCCTGACAGGGTCCTGACACACTGTGAGACCCCACACACCCCTGACAGGGTCCTGACACACTGTGAGACCCCACACACCCCTGACAGGGTCCTGACACACTGTGAGACCCCACACACCCCTGACAGGATCCTGACACACTGTGAGATCCCACACGTCACTGACAGGGTCCTGACACACTGGGAGACCCCACACACCCCTAGCAGGTTCCGGACACTCTCTGAGACCTCACACACCCCTAGCAGGATCCTGACACACTGTGAGACCTCACACACACCTGACAGGGTCTGGACACACTGTATGACCCCACACAATCCTGACAGGGTCCTGACACACTGTGAGACCCCACACACCCCTGACAGGGTCCTGACACACTGTAAGACCCCACACACCACTGACAGTGTCCTGACACACTGTGAGACCCCACACACCACTGACAGGGTCCTGACACACTGTGAGACCCCACACACCACTGACAGGGTCCGGACACACTGTGAGGCCCCGCACACCCCTGGCTGTGTGCTGACATACTGTGAGACCCCACACAACCCTGACATTGTCCTGACGCACTGTGAGACCCCACACACCCCTGACAGGGTCCTGACACACTGTGAGACCCCACACACCCCTGACAGGATCCTGACACACTGTGAGACTCCACACACCCCTGACAGGGTCCTGTCACTCTCTGAGACCCCACACACCCCTAGCAGGGTCCTGACACACTGTGAGACCTCACACATCCCTGACATGGTCCTGACACACTGTGAGACTCCACACACCCTTGTCAGGAGCCTGACACACTGTGAGATCCCACACGTCTCTGACAGGGTCCTGACACACAGTGAGAAGCCACACACGCCTGCCATGGTACTGGCACACTGTGAGACCCCACACATTCCTGATAGGGTCCCGACCGACTGTGAGACCCCACACACCCCTGACAGGGTCCCGACCGACTGTGAGACCCCACACACCCCTGACAGGGTCCTGACACACTGTGATGCCCCACAAACTCATTTTAGGTTCCTGACACACTGTGAGACGCCACACACCCCTGGCCGTGTCCTGACATACAGTGAGACCCCACACACCCCTGGCAGGGTCCTGATACACTGTGAGACCCCACACACCCCTGACAGGGTCCTGACACACTGTGAGACCCCACACACTCCTGACAGGGTCCTGACACACTGTGAGACTCCACACACCCTTGTCAGGAGGCTGACACACTGTGAGATGCCACACACCCATGTCAGGAGACTGACACACTGTGAGATCCCACACGTCTCTGACAGGGTCCTGACACACTGTGATGCCCCACAAACTCATTTTAGGTTCCTGACACACACTGAGAAGCCACTGACACCTGCCATGGTCTGGATGCACTGTGAAATCCCACACGCACCTGGCAGTGTCCTGACACACTGTGAGACCCCACACACCCCTGACAGGGTCCTGACACACTGTGAGATTCCATAAAACCCTGGAAGTGTCCTGACACACTGTGAGACCCCACACACCCCTGACAGGGTCCTGACACACTGTGAGACCCCACACACCCCTGACAGGATCCTGACATACTGTGAGATCCCACACGTCACTGACAGGGTCCTGACACACTGGGAGACCACACACACCCCTAGCAGGTTCCGGACACTCTCTGAGACCTCACACACCCCTAGCAGGATCCTGACACACTGTGAGACCTCACACACACCTGACAGGGTCTGGACACACTGTATGACCCCCACAATCCTGACAGGGTCCTGACACACTGTGAGACCCCACACACCCCTGACAGGGTCCTGACACACTGTGAGACCCCACACACCACTGACAGTGTCCTGACACACTGTGAGACCCCACACACCACTGACAGGGTCCTGACACACTGTGAGACCCCACACACCCCTGACAGGATCCTGACACACTGTGAGACTCCACACACCCCTGACAGGGTCCTGTCACTCTCTGAGACCCCACACACCCCTAGCAGGGTCCTGACACACTGTGAGACGTCACACATCCCTGACACGGTCCTGACACACTGTGAGACTCCACACACCCTTGTCAGGAGCCTGACACACTGTGAGATCCCACACGTCTCTGACAGGGTCCTGACACACAGTGAGAAGCCACACACGCCTGCCATAGTACTGGCACACTGTGAGACCCCACACACCCCTGACAGGGTCCCGACCGACTGTGAGACCCCACACATCCCTGCCAGGTTCCTGACACACTGTGAGATCCCACACACCCATGTCAGGAGCCTGACACACTGTGAGATCCCACACGTCTCTGACAGGGTCCTGACACACTGTGAGACCCCCGCATTCCCTGGCATGGTCCTGACACACTGGGAGACCCCACACACCCCTAGCAGGTTCCTGACACTCTCTGAGACCTCACACATCCCTGACAGGTTCCTGACACACTGTGAGACCCCACACACCCCTGACAGGATCCTGACACACTGTGAGACTCCACACACCCCTGACAGGGTCCTGTCACTCTCTGAGACCCCACACACCCCTAGCAGGGTCCTGACACACTGTGAGACGTCACACATCCCTGACACGGTCCTGACACACTGTGAGACTCCACACACCCTTGTCAGGAGCCTGACACACTGTGAGATCCCACACGTCTCTGACAGGGTCCTGACACACAGTGAGAAGCCACACACGCCTGCCATAGTACTGGCACAATGTGAGACCCCACACACCCCTGACAGGGTCCCGACCGACTGTGAGACCCCACACATCCCTGCCAGGTTCCTGACACACTGTGAGATCCCACACACCCATGTCAGGAGCCTGACACACTGTGAGATCCCACACGTCTCTGACAGGGTCCTGACACACTGTGAGACCCCCGCATTCCCTGGCATGGTCCTGACACACTGGGAGACCCCACACACCCCTAGCAGGTTCCTGACACTCTCTGAGACCTCACACATCCCTGACAGGTTCCTGACACACTGTGAGACTCCACACACCCTTGTCAGGAGGCTGACACACTGTGAGATCCCACACACCCATGTCAGGAGACTGACACACTGTGAGATCCCACACGTCTCTGACAGGGTCCTGACACACTGTGATGCCCCACAAACTCATTTTAGGTTCCTGACACACACTGAGAAGCCACACACACCTGCCATGGTCTGGATGCACTGTGAAATCCCACACACACCTGGCAGTGTCCTGAAACACTGTGAGACCCCACACTACCCTGACAGGGTCCTGACACACTGTGAGACCCCACACACCCCTGACAGGGTCCTGACACACTGTGAGACCCCACACACCCCTGACAGGGTCCTGACACACTGTGAGACCCCACACACCCCTGACAGGATCCTGACACACTGTGAGATCCCACACGTCACTGACAGGGTCCTGACACACTGGGAGACCCCACACACCCCTAGCAGGTTCCGGACACTCTCTGAGACCTCACACACCCCTAGCAGGATCCTGACACACTGTGAGACCTCACACACACCTGACAGGGTCTGGACACACTGTGAGACCCCACACACCCCTGACAGGGTCCTGACACACTGTGAGACCCCACACACCCCTGACAGGGTCCTGACACACTGTGAGACCCCACACACCACTGACAGTGTCCTGACACACTGTGAGACCCCACACACCACTGACAGGGTCCTGACACACTGTGAGACCCCACACACCACTGACAGGGTCCGGACACACTGTGAGGCCCCGCACACCCCTGGCTGTGTGCTGACATACTGTGAGACCCCACACAACCCTGACATTGTCCTGACGCACTGTGAGACCCCACACACCCCTGACAGGGTCCTGACACACTGTGAGACCCCACACACCCCTGACAGGATCCTGACACACTGTGAGACTCCACACACCCCTGACAGGGTCCTGTCACTCTCTGAGACCCCACACACCCCTAGCAGGGTCCTGACACACTGTGAGACGTCACACATCCCTGACACGGTCCTGACACACTGTGAGACTCCACACACCCTTGTCAGGAGCCTGACACACTGTGAGATCCCACACGTCTCTGACAGGGTCCTGACACACAGTGAGAAGCCACACACGCCTGCCATGGTACTGGCACACTGTGAGACCCCACACATTCCTGATAGGGTCCCGACCGACTGTGAGACCCCACACACCCCTGACAGGGTCCCGACCGACTGTGAGACCCCACACACCCCTGACAGGGTCCTGACACACTGTGATGCCCCACAAACTCATTTTAGGTTCCTGACACACTGTGAGACGCCACACACCCCTGGCCGTGTCCTGACATACAGTGAGACCCCACACACCCCTGGCAGGGTCCTGATACACTGTGAGACCCCACACAACCCTGACAGGGTCCTGACACACTGTGAGACCCCACACACTCCTGACAGGGTCCTGACACACTGTGAGACTCCACACACCCTTGTCAGGAGGCTGACACACTGTGAGATGCCACACACCCATGTCAGGAGACTGACACACTGTGAGATCCCACACGTCTCTGACAGGGTCCTGACACACTGTGATGCCCCACAAACTCATTTTAGGTTCCTGACACACACTGAGAAGCCACTGACACCTGCCATGGTCTGGATGCACTGTGAAATCCCACACACACCTGGCAGTGTCCTGACACACTGTGAGACCCCACACACCCCTGACAGGGTCCTGACACACTGTGAGATTCCATAAAAACCTGGCAGTGTCCTGTCACACTGTGAGACCCCACACACCCCTGACAGGGTCCTGACACACTGTGAGATTCCATAAAACCCTGGAAGTGTCCTGACACACTGTGAGACCCCACACACCCCTGACAGGGTCCTGACACACTGTGAGACCCCACACACCCCTGACAGGATCCTGACATACTGTGAGATCCCACACGTCACTGACAGAGTCCTGACACACTGGGAGACCCCACACACCCCTAGCAGGTTCCGGACACTCTCTGAGACCTCACACACCCCTAGCAGGATCCTGACACACTGTGAGACCTCACACACACCTGACAGGGTCTGGACACACTGTATGACCCCCACAATCCTGACAGGGTCCTGACACACTGTGAGACCCCACACACCCCTGACAGGGTCCTGACACACTGTGAGACCCCACACACCACTGACAGTGTCCTGACACACTGTGAGACCCCACACACCACTGACAGGGTCCTGACACACTGTGAGACCCCACACACCACTGACAGGGTCCGGATACACTGTGAGGCCCCGCACACCCCTGGCTGTGTGCTGACATACTGTGAGACCCCACACAACCCTGACATTGTCCTGACGCACTGTGAGACCCCACACACCCCTGACAGGGTCCTGACACACTGTGAGACCCCACACACCCCTGACAGGATCCTGACACACTGTGAGACTCCACACACCCCTGACAGGGTCCTGTCACTCTCTGAGACCCCACACACCCCTAGCAGGGTCCTGACACACTGTGAGACGTCACACATCCCTGACACGGTCCTGACACACTGTGAGACTCCACACACCCTTGTCAGGAGCCTGACACACTGTGAGATCCCACACGTCTCTGACAGGGTCCTGACACACAGTGAGAAGCCACACACGCCTGCCATAGTACTGGCACACTGTGAGACCCCACACACCCCTGACAGGGTCCCGACCGACTGTGAGACCCCACACACCCCTGACAGGGTCCTGACACACTGTGATGCCCCACAAACTCATTTTAGGTTCCTGACACACTGTGAGACGCCACACACCCCTGGCCGTGTCCTGACATACAGTGAGACCCCACACACCCCTGGCAGGGTCCTGATACACTGTGAGACCCCACACACCCCTGACAGGGTCCCGACACACTGTGAGACCCCACACACTCCTGACAGGGTCCTGACACACTGTGGGATCCCAGACAGCCCTGACAGGGTCCAGATACGTTGGGACACCACACACACCCCTGACAGGGTCCTGACGCTCTGTGAGACCCCACACACGCCTGTCAGGGTCCTGTCACATTGTGAGACCACATGGCCCTCACAGGGTCTTAGAGATGCCACACACCCATGGCAGGTTTTCGATACACTGTAAGATGCCGCAGTCCCCTAACAGGGTCCTGACACACAGTGAGATGCCACACAACGCTGACAGGGTCCTGACACACTGTGAGACCCCACACACCCCTGACAGGGTCCTGACACACTGTGAGATCCCACACGTCACTGACAGGGTCCTGACACACTGTGAGACCCCCGCATTCCTTGGCATGGTCCTGACACACTGGGAGTCCCCACACACCTCTAGCAGGTTCCTGACACACTGTGAGACCTCACACACCCCTGACAGGGTCTGGACACACTGTAAGACCCCACACAATCCTGACAGTGTCCTGACACACTGTGAGACAGCAGATAACTCTGAAGGGTCCTGATACACTGTGAGACAGATAATTCTGAAGGGTCCTGATACACTGTGAAACCCCAGACACACCTGACAAGATACAGTCACATTCTGAGACCCCACACACCTGACAGCGTCCTGACTCAGTCCGAGACCCCACACACCCCTCACAGGGGCCTGACACACTGTGATGCCCCACAAACTCATTTTAGGTTCCTGACACACAGTGAGAAGACACATACACCTACCAGGGTCCGGACACACTGTGAGATCCCACACACACCTGACAGGGTCCTGACACAATGTGAGACCCCACACACCCCTGACAGGGTCCTGACACAGTGAGAGATCCCACACACCCATGACAGGGTCCTGACACACTGTGTGACCCCACACACTCCTGACAGTGTCCTGACATACTGTGAGACCCCACAGACCCCCGACAGGGTCCTGACACACTGTGAGACCCCACACACCCCTGACAGGGTCCTGACACACTGTGAGACCCCACACACCCCTGACAGGATCCTGACACACTGTGAGAGCCCACACACCCCTGACAGGGTCCTGACACACTGTGAGACCCACACACCCCTGACAGGGTCCTGACACACTGTGAGACCCCACACACCCCTGACAGGATCCTGACACACTGTGAGACCCCACACACCCCTGACAGGAACCTGACACACTGTGAGACCCCACACATCCCTGACAGGTTCCTGACACATTGAGACCTCACACATCCCTGACAGGTTCCTGACACACTGTGAGATCCCACACACCCATGTCAGGAGCCTGACACACTGTGAGATCCCACACGTCTCTGACAGGGTCCTGACACACTGTGAGACCCCCGCATTCCCTGGCATGGTCCTGACACACTGGGAGACCCCACACACCCCTAGCAGGTTCCTGACACTCTCTGAGACCTCACACATCCCTGACAGGTTCCTGACACACTGTGAGATCCCACACACCCATGTCAGGAGACTGACACACTGTGAGACTCCACACACCCTTGTCAGGAGACTGACACACTGTGAGACCCCCGCATTCCCTGGCATGGTCCTGACACACTGTGAGACCCCACACATCCCTGACAGGGTCCTGACACATTGAGACCTCACACATCCCTGACAGGTTCCTGACACACTGTGAGATCCCACACACCCATGTCAGGAGACTGACACACTGTGAGACCCACACACCCATGTCAGGAGACTGACACACTGTGAGATCCCACACGTCTCTGACAGGGTCCTGACACACTGTGATTCCCCACAATCTCATTTTAGGTTCCTGACACACACTGAGAAGCCACACACACCTGCCATGGTCTGGACGCACTGTGAAATCCCACACACACCTGGCAGTGTCCTGACACACTGTGAGATTCCATAAAAACCTGGAAGTGTCCTGACACACTGTGAGACTCCACACACCCCTGACAGAGTCCTGTCACTCTCTGAGACCCCACACACCCCTAGCAGGGTCCTGACACACTGTGAGATCCCACAAGTCTCTGACAGGGTCCTGACACACAGTGAGAAGCCACACACGCCTGCCATGGTACTGGCACACTGTGAGACCCCACACATTCCTGATAGGGTCCCGACCGACTGTGAGACCCCACACACCCCTGACAGGGTCCCGACCGACTGTGAGACCCCACACACCCCTGACAGGGTCCTGACACACTGTGATGCCCCACAAACTCATTTTAGGTTCCTGACACACTGTGAGACGCTACACACCCCTGGCCGTGTCCTGACATACAGTGAGACCCCACACACCCCTGACAGTGTCGCGACCCACTGTGAGACCCCACACACCCCTGACAGGGTCCTGACACACTGTGAGACCCCACACACCCCTGGCAGGGTCCTGATACACTGTGAGACCCCACACACCCCTGACAGGGTCCTGACACACTGTGGAATCCCAGACACTCCTGACAGGGTCCTGACACACTGTGAGACCCCACACACCCCTGACAGGGTCCCGACCGACTGTGAGACCCCACACACTCCTGACAGGGTCCTGACACACTATGAGACCCCACACACCCCTGACAGGGTCCCGACCGACTGTGAGACCCCACACACCCCTGACAGGGTCCTGACACACTGTGAGACCCCACACACCCCTGGCAGGGTCCTGATACACTGTGAGACCCCACACACCCCTGACAGGGTCCTGACACACTGTGGAATCCCAGACACTCCTGACAGGGTCCTGACACACTGTGAGACCCCACACACCCCTGACAGGGTCCCGACCGACTGTGAGACCCCACACACTCCTGACAGGGTCCTGACACACTATGAGACCCCACACACCCCTGACAGGGTCCCGACCGACTGTGAGACCCCACACACCCCTGACAGGGTCCTGACACACTGATGCCCCACAAACTCATTTTAGGTTCCTGACACACTGTGAGACGCCACACACCCCTGGCCGTGTCCTGACATACTGTGAGACCCAACACACCCCTGACAGGGTCCTGACACACTGTGAGACCCCACACACCCCTGGCAGGGTCCTGATACACTGTGAGACCCCACACACCCCTGACAGGGTCCTGACACACTGTGGGATCCCAGACACTCCTGACAGGGTCCTGACACACTGTGAGATCCCACACACACCTGACAGGGTCCTGACACACTGTGAGATCCCACACACACCTGACAGGGTCCTGACACAGTGAGAGATCCCACATACCCATGACAGGGTCCTGACATACTGTGAGACCCCACACACCCCTGACAGGGTCCTGACATACTGTGAGACCCCACAGACCCCTGACAGGGTCCTGACACACTGTGAGACCCCACACCCCCCTGACAGGGTCCTGACACACTGTGAGACCCCACACACCCCTGACAGGGTCCTGACACACTGTGAGACCCCACACACCCCTGACAGGATCCTGACACTCTGTGAGACCCCACACATCCCTGACAGGGTCCTGACACACTGTGAGACCCCACACACCCCTGACAGGGTCCTGACACACTGTGAGACCCCACACACCCCTGACAGGATCCTGACACACTGTGAGACCCCAGACACCCCTGACAGGAACCTGACACACTGTGAGACCCCACACATCCCTGACAGGGTCTTGACACACTGTCAGACGCGACACTCCGCTGACAGGTTCGTGATACACCATGAGATGCCACACACTCCAGATAGGGTCCTGATTCTCTGGAATTTAGAAGGATGCGAGGGGATCTGATTGAAATATATAAGATTTTTAAGCGATTGTACACACTAGAGGCAGGAAACATGGTCCTGATGTTGGGGGAGTCCAGAACAAGAGGCCACAGCTAACAATAAGGGGTAGGTCATTTAGAACGGAATTCAGGAAAAAATTTCACCCAGAGAGTTGTGGATCTATGGAATGCTCTGCTTCAGAAGGCAGTGGAGACCAATTCTCTGGATGCTTTCAAGAAAGAGTTAGATAGAGCTCTTAAAGATTGCGGAGTCAAGGGATATGGGGAGAAGGCAGGAACGGGGTACTGATTGTGGCTGATCAGCCATGATCACATTGAATGGCGGTGCTGCCTCAAAAGGCTGAATTGCCTGCACCTGCACCTATTGTCTATTATCAATTGACAAACCCTGAGACCCCACACTCCTGGCAGGATCCTGACAAACTGTGAGACACCACACATGCCTGACAGGGTCCTGAAACACTGAGACCCCACACACCGCTGGCACTGTCCTGACAGGATGTGAGACCCCACACTCCTAACCGGATACTGACACATGCTGAGACCCCTCACACCCCTAAACAGGTTGACACACTACGAGACTCCACATATTTCTGACAGGGTCCTGACACACCGTGAAACACCACACATGCCGGTTAGGGCGCTGACAACCTTTACGACCCCACACGCCCTTGACAGTGTCCTGATACACTGTGGGACCCCATATGCCCCTGACAGGATACTGACACACTGTGAGACCCCACACACACCTGACAGGATACTGACACACTGTGAGACGCCACACACCTGACAGGGTCCTGACACACTGTGAGACGCCACACACCTGACAGGATACTGACACACTGTGAGACCCCACACATCCCTGACAGGTTCCTGACACACTGTGAGACCCCACACACCTGACAGGGTCCTGACACACTGTGAGACCCCACACACCCCTGACAGCGTCCTGAACCACTGTGAGACCCCACACACCACTGACAGGGTCCTGACACGCTGTGAGACCCCACACACCCCTGACAGGGTCCTGACACACTGTGAGACCCCACACACACTTGACAGTGTCCTGACACACTGTGAGACCCCACACACCTGACAGGGTCCTGACACACTGTGAGACGCCACACACCTGACAGGATACTGACACACTGTGAGACCCCACACATCCCTGACAGGTTCCTGACACACTGTGAGACCCCACACACCTGACAGGGTCCTGACACACTGTGCTCTCCCCATACATCCCTGGCAGAGGCCGGACACAGTGCATAACCCCACACACCCCGACAGGTTTCGAACACAGTTTGAGATCCCACGCACCCCACCCACCCACCCACAGTTCATGTTCTGATCAGCAAATCTGCTGCTTTGTATTTTGATTCAGTGATGGTGGGAGGGGAGGGTGAGCTGTGATTCCCCGACCTGTTCCATTGACAGAATGCCCACCACCTTCTTCTCTATCTCCATACGCCACATCAACACAAGGGATTAAAAGATACTTCCTCAGGAGCAATAATATCTGTGGCAGTAGTGAGATGTTGTCCAGTACGGGACAGTTGGGGGTCAGTAAACTGCCAGGGAAATACTCATCTTCACAGCACAGTTAATGTGGAAATGTGATGATCTGGTGTTTATCTGGAACAGGCCTCTCTGTCCAGTCAGAGGTCTGTTAATCAAATTTACTTTACTGTACGAACAACCATTGACAAATCCAATTAATGCAACAGCTCTGAGCTAACTCTTGTGTGCTTAAATACTGAGTTCTGAGCTGAGGCATCTAACTGTTTGTCCACTATCTGTTCCCATGGAAGATGCTCAACAGAAACACAAGGAGACTCTGCGGGCACAAACTGAAACACTGAGAGTGAACACGATCCTGATGAGGGAGAAGGTGAAGGTTTTCCAGCTGGTTGATCGATACGCTGAGCTCACGGTCATTTCTACTGTTCGAGATCGGAGACTGGTGGAACATGAGCTACTGGCAAGAGGCAGAGACCACGAGGAGTGGAGAGAAAAACATCTCTGCGGAGAGCTGGAGAAACTTCAGATGGATCAGTTGTTCCAGAGCAGCTTTTCCCAAACTAACTCCAAATCTGGGAGTTCAGCAGTGGCCGGAGTCCCAGGGATTGGGAAAACAACAATGGTACAAAAGATTGTTTACGACTGGGCCACGGGGAAAATATACCAACAGTTCCAGTTTGTATTCAGTTTCAAATTCCGGGATTTAAACACCATTAACTGTAGAATAAACCTGAAGGAACTGATTCTGGATCAGTATCCTTACTTTGGGAATATCCTGAGAGAGGTCTGGAAGAACCCAGAGGGATCGCTGTTTATATTTGATGGTTTGGATGAATTCAATGACCAAATTAATTTTTCTGACAGTCGGAGAGACACGGAAACTCGGTACACATGCATAGATCCTGAATACAAGTGCAAGGTGTCTGACATTGTGTACAGTTTAATCCAGCACAAGCTGCTCCCAGGGTGTTCAGTGCTGGTGACCACCCGTCCCACTGCGTTACATTTATTGGAAAAGGCTGAGATCGGTACCGAAGCTGAAATCCTGGGATTTTCAGGTGAGGAACGGAAGGAATATTTCATCAGACATTTTGAAGATCAGACGGTGGCGGCAGCTGTTTTCAAACACGTGAATGAGAACGAGATCCTGTACACCATGAGCTACAACCCCTCCTACTGCTGGATCCTCGCTCTGACACTGGGCCCCTTCTTCACACAAAGAGTCAGGGACCCGCAGCGAGTTCCCAAGACCATCACCCAACTGTACTCCTACTATATTTACAACATCCTGAAAAACCACGGCCGTGAGATTGAGAACCCGCGTGATGTGTTACTCAGGGTTGGTCAGATGGCCTTCAGAGGAGTGTCCGAGAGGAAGATTGTGTTTACAGATGGAGATTTGATCAAGTACAATCTGCAGCCTTCCCAGTTCCTGTCCGGGTTCCTGATGGAGCTTTTGGATAGAGAGGATTCTGCCCGGAGCGTGGTGTACACATTCCCACACCTGACCATCCAAGAGTTTGTAGCTGCAGTCGCACAATTCCTGAATCCAGATGGCAGAGATATTACGAAACTCCTCACTGAAGCCCATTGCGTGAGGGATAGGCGATTTGAGGTATTTCTCCGTTTTGTTGCTGGACTCTCCAACCCAATGACAGCTCGGTGCCTGGAGGAGTTTCTGGGTCCATTTCCCAATGAAACAACCTGCCGGGTGATTGACTGGGTGAAGGAGGAGGTTAAACGCCGGAGTGGAAACACAGAGAGTGAAGCTGGTAAAAGGAGCCTCCTGAACACATTGCACTACCTGTTTGAGTCTCAGAATCGTCGACTGGCTCAGGCTGCACTGGGATCTGTGGAAAGGTTTTCACTCACTGGAATGACACTGACCCCGATTGACTGCGCAGTCCTGTCTCATGTCATCGGACTCTGTGATACAATAAAACAGCTCGACCTGGAGAACTGCCACATTCAGTGTGAAGGAATCCAGCGGCTGGGACCCGGGCTGCACAAGTGCCAGGAGTTGAGGTAACTTGATTTATCTCTCACTCTGATCTGTGAAACTGTTCCATTGTGTTGTTTCAATGTAAAGGAATTTTAGTAAATTTGTAGTAAATCAGATTGTGAAGAATTGTGACAAATGCCCAGGGGATCAGTCAGTAATTCCCCAAGGACGGGAGGGTTCTGTGGTTCCTTGTGAAGGGATGTTGGAGACTTCATCAGATCAGTTAACAATGACCATTGGTTTAATGGTAGTAAATCTCAGGAATGGCCGTGTTTCTCGCTGCCTGTGACACGTCCATTGACAATGTTCCTTCTCACTGTTACTGACACCCAGACGGACACTGACTGCAGCAGGTGGGTCAGAGATTCACACCCCCTTCCCGGTGAGGGACAAGAGACCGTCAGCAGACTGTCCCAGTGAGAAGGAAAGAAATACCATTGTGAGATTGTCCTCCCACTGCCCTTCCCCGTGTGTGACTTTGCTCACTTCCAGATACGCAAAGAGCGAGGGCGCATCTACTCTGGGTCTCTGTTCAGACCCAACACACACATACAAAAAATTTCTGTGTCCTCTCGTCTTGTAGGATTATCGTTTACCCTTGGAATCCTCCTGTGGGACTTCTCATCCCAATCTCCCTTCCATTCTTTGGAATCTCGCCCCCATCCCCATTACTCCCGTGGACTCTCTATTACTCTTTCCTCATCCTCCTGTGGGATGTCTTGTCCACACACCCCACCACCCGTCCTGTGAGATCTCTCTTCCCTATCCCCCTTCCTTTTGTGGGATCTCTCCTCCCCATCCCTCTTCCTCCTGTGGGATCTCTCTTCCCCATCCCCCTTCCTTCTATGGATTTCTCTTCCCTATCCCCCTTCCTCCTGTGAGATTTCTCTTCCCCATCCCCTTCCTCCTGTGGGATCTCTCTTCCCCATTTCCCTTCCTCCTGTGGCATCTCGCTTCCCCATCCCCATTCCCCTTTTGCTTGTGGGAACTCTCCTCCCCATAGAATCATAAAATCATAGAACACTACAGCACAGAAAACAAGCCATTCAGTCCTTCGAGTCTGTACCAAAACCTTATTCCGCTAGTCCCATTGACCTGCACCCAGTCCATAACCCTCCAGTCCTCTCCCATCCATGTATCTATCCAATTTATTCTTAAAGCTTGAGTCCACATTTTACACATCAGATGGCAGCTCGTTCCACACTCTCACCACCCTCTGAGTGAAGAAGTTCCTCCTAATGCTCCCCCTAAACCTTTCCCCTTTCACGCTGAAGCCATGTCTTCTCATATTTATCTCTCCTAATCTATGTGGAAAGAGCCTATTCGCATTTACCCTGTCTGTACCCTCATAATTTTGTAAACCTCTATCAAATCTCCCCTCATTCTTCTGCACTCCAAGGAATAAAGTCGTAACCTGTTCAATCTTTCCCTGTAACTCAACTCCTGAAGACCCGGCAACATCCTAGTAAATCTTCTCTGCACTTTTTCGAACTTACTGATATCCTTCCTATAGTTAGGTGATCAGAACTGCACACAATACTCCAAATTTTGCCTCACCAATGTCTTATACAACCTCACCATAATATTCCAACTCCTATACTCAGTACTTTGATTTATGAATGCCAGGATGCCAAAAGCCTTCTTTACAACCCTGTCTACCTGTGACGCCACTTTCAGGGAATTATGTATCAGAACCCCCAGCTCCCTCTATTCCTCCGCACTCTTCAGTGCCCTACTGTTTATCGTGTATGTCATACCTTGATTTGTCCTTCCAAAATGGAACACCTCACACTTGTCTGCATTAAATTCCATCTGCCATTTTCTGGCCTATTCTTCCAGTTGGTTCAGATCCCTCTGCAAGCTTTGAAAACCTTCCTCGCTGTCCACAACGCCTCTATCGTAGTGTCATTCGCAAACCTGCTGATCCAATTTATCACATTATCATCTAGATCATTGATACAGACAACAAACAGCAATGGTCCCAGCACAGATCCCTGGGGCACACCACTAGTCACAGGCCACCAGTCTGAGAAGCAATCATCCACTACCACTCTCTGTCTTCTCCCACTCAGCCAATTCGAATCCGGTTTACAACCTCTCCATGGATACCTAGTGACTGGATGTTTAGAACTAACCTCTTATGTGGGACCTTGTCAACGGCCTTACAAAGGTCAATGTAGACAACATCCACAGCCTTTCTTTCATATGCATTCTTGGTAACCTCCTTGAAAAACACTACAGGATTCATTAAACATGATCTACCACATACAAAGTCATGCTGACTATCTTTAATCAGCCCTTGGCTGTCCAAATCCTTGTATATCCGATCACTCAGAACACCTTCCGATAATTTACCTACTACTGATGTCAGGCTCACTGGTCTGTAATTACCTGGTGAACTTTTGGAGCCTTTTGCAAACAACGGAACAACATGAGCTACCCTCCAATCCTCCGGCCCCGCACCCCTGGCTGAGGACATTTTAAATATTTCTGCCAAGGCCCCTGCAATTTCTACACAAGTCTCTCTCAAGGTCCGAGAAAATATCATGTCAGGCCCGGGGGATTAATCTACCTTTATTCACTGTAAGGCAGCAAGCAGCTTCTCCTCTTTAATCTCTATATGTTCCATGACACTACTGTTTGTTTCCCTTAATTCCATATCCGCTATGCCAGTTTCTTGAGTAAACACTGACGCAAAAAAAACTGTTTAAGATCTCCCCCATCTCGTGAGGCTCCACACAGAGACGACCACTCTGATCTTCTAGGGGACCAATTTTGTCCTTTACTATCCTTTTACTCTTAATATACTTGTAGAAACCCTTCAGGTTTACCTTCACATTATCTGCCAAAGCAACCTCATGTCTTCTTTTTGCCTTCCTGATTTCCTTCTTTAGTATTTGCTTACATTTTCTATACTCTTCAAGTACCTCATTTGTTCCTTGTTTCCTATAGCTGCTAAACACCTACTTAAGCAGATCGCCAATATCCCTTGAAAACCAAGGTTCCCTCTGCCTGTTAACTTTGCCTTTAATCCTGGCAGGAACATGCAAACTCTGCACTCTCAAAATTTCACCCTTGAAGGCGTTCCACTTACTGAACACATCCTTGCCAGAAAACAACTTATCCCAATCCACTCTTCCCAGATCCTCTCTCATTTCCACAAAATTGGCCCTTCTCCAATTCAGAACCTTAACTGGCGGACCAGTCCTATCCTTATCCATAATTATCTTGAAACTAATGACATTATGGTCACTGGACCCAAAATGTTCACCTACACATACTTCTGTCACCTGACCTGTCTGGTTACTTAATAGGAGATCAGGTACTGCACCCTCTCTCGTTGATACCTCAATATATTGATTTAGAAAACTTTCCTGACACATTTGACAAACTCCACGCCATCTAACCCTTTCTCAGAATGGGAGTCCCCGTCAATATGTGGAAATTTAAAATCCCCTACGATTATGACTTTCTGTTTCTTAATTTGGTGTGCTACCTCTCTACAGATTTGCTCCTCGAATTCTCTCTGACTACTGGGCGGTCTATAATACAACCCTATTAGTGTGGTCACACCTTTCCCGTTCCTCAGCTCCACCCATATGGCCTCTGTAGACGAACCCTCTGGGCTGTCCCGTCTACGCACAGCTGTGATATTCTCCCTGACTGGTAATGCCACTCCTTCCCCTTTCATCCCTGAAACATCTGAAACAATGGAAACACGGAACATGAAGCTGCCAGTCCTGCCCCTCCTGCAAACCAAGTCTTACTAATAGCAATAATGTCGATATCATCGTGCCAATCCACGATCTAAACTCATCTGCCTTACCTGCAATACTCCTTGCATTGAAATAGATGCACCTGAGAACATTTCTATCACATACAAACCATTGATATCTGTCTATACAAGCAGTCCTCGCATGACCCTTATCCTCCACCACCTCACTATCTGCTCTAACACTCTGGTTCCCCTCCCCCTGCAACCTTGTTTAAAACCCCCGGAGCAGAACTTGCTAACCTACCGACAAGGATGTTAGTCCCCTCTAGTTCAGGTGCAAACTGTCCAATTCGAACTGGTCCCACCTCCCCTGGAAGAAATCCCAATTGTCCAGAAACATGAACACCTCCCTCATGCAACAGCCCCTCAGCCACGTATTTAGCTGCATTATCTTCCTATTTCTAGCCTCACTGGCACGTGGCACGGGTAGCAATCCTCCTGTGAGATCTCGCTTTCCCATCCCCCTTTCATCCTCTGGGCTCTCTGTTCCCAATCCCCCATCCTTTCAACTGTTGGATCTCTTCTCAGCATCCCCTTTCCTCCTATGGGATCTCTCCTACTCATCCCCCAACCTCCTGTTTGATCTCACTTCCCCACCCACTTCCTCCTGTCTCATCTCTCTTCCCCATGCCCCATCATCCTATGGGATCTCTCTTCCCCATTCCCCTTCCTTCTGTGGGATTTCTCTCCCCCATCCACTTTCATCCTGTGGGATCTCTCATCCCCATCCCCCTTCCTCTGGTGGTATCTCTCTCTCCCATCCCCCTTCCTCCTGTGGGATCTCTTCCCCAACCCCCTACCTCCTGTGGGATCTCTCTTCCGCATCGCTTTAGCTTAGGTGGGTCTATTTCGCTGTGTCCCATTGACATTTCTGCATTTCGGTCAGAAACACTTCTCTCCATTGGGGAATGGGACAGTATATGTGGGGTTTAGAGGGTCACACCGACAGACGAAATTACCGACATTGGGTAAATACACTGGAGCTGGGCAGTGAGGGACATTGACAGTGATGGGAACTCCGATCAGTGATTTACTGGACAGTTTAATGTTTCCTGAAATATCCGAGTGAGAGAAATTCCCCCAGACCCACGGTTTGAATCACTTTGTTTATCAATCTGTCTGTTTGTGTTTAGACTTGGGCATAATGAACTGGGAGATTCAGGAGTGAAACTGGTGTCTGCGGCTCTAAGGAACCCGGAGTGTAAAATACAGACACTGTGGTAAGTACCAGACTGTGGGAGATTGTGTTTACAGTCACTGGGTGTCTGACACTGAGAATGAATGTGATCAGTAGACACACAGAAAACATACAGGACAATGCAGGCCCTTCGGCCCACAAAGCCGTGCTGAACATTTTTCTACCTTAGAATTATCTCGGTTTTACCCATAGTGCTCTATATTTCTAAGCTCCATGTAACCATCCTGGAGTTTAAAGTTTTCGCCTCCAGCAGCCCATTCTTAAAACTATGCCCTCTCATGCTAGCCATTTCAACCCTGGGGAGAAGACTCTGACAACCTACATGATCAATGCCTCTCATTATCTTGTACACCTCTATCAAATCACCTCTCATACTCCGTCACTCCAAGAGAAAAGGCCGAGTTCACTCAACCTGTTCTCATAAGGCATGTTCACCAATCCAGGCAACATCCTTGTAAATCTCCTCTGCACCCTGTCTATGGTTTCCACATTTCACATCCTCCTCCTCGGAGATTGCTACCCATTCCTCTTCTACCTGTGGGATCTTTCTTCCACATCCCCCTTCCTCCTGTGGGATCTTTCTTCCACATCCCCCTTCCTCCTGTGGGATATTTCTTCCACATCCCCCTTCCTCCTGTGGGATCTCTCTTCCCCATCCCCCTTCCTCCTGTGGGATCTCCACTCCCCATCCCTCTTCCTCCTGTGGGATCTCTCCTCCCCGTCACCCCTCATCCTGTGGGATCTCTCCTCCCCGTCCCCCTTCCTCCTGTGGGATCTCCCTTCCCCCTCCCCCTTCCTCCTGTGGGATCTCCCCTCCCCGTCCCCATTACTCCTGTGGGATCTCCCCTCCCCGTTCCCCTTCCTTCTGTGGGATCTCTCCTCCCCGTCCCCCTTCCTTCTGAGGGATCTCTCCTCCCCGTCCCCGTTCCTCCTGAGGGATCTCCCCTTCCTGCTGTGGGATCTCCCCTCCCCGTCCCCCTTCCTCCTGTGGGATCTCCTCCCCGTCCCCCTTCCTCCTGTGGGATCTCGTCCCCGTCCCCCTTCCGCCTGTGGGGTCTCTCCTCCCCGTCCCCCTTCCTCCTGTGGGGTCTCTCCTCCCCGTCCCCCTTCCTCCTGTGGGGTCTCTCCTGTCCGTCCCCCTTCCTCCTGTGGGGTCTCTCCTCCCCGACCCCCTTCCGCCTGTGGGGTCTCTTGGCCCCTTCCCCCTTCCTCCTGTGGGGTCTCTCGGCCCCGTCCCCCTTCCTCCTGTGGGGTCTCTCCTCCCCATCCCCCTTCCTCCTTTGGGGTCTCTCCTCCCCGTCCCCCTTCCTCCTGTGAGGTCTCTCCTCCCCGACCCCCTTCCGCCTGTGGGGTCTCTCGTCCCCTTCCCCCTTCCTCCTGTGGGATCTCGTCCCCTTCCTCCTTCCTCCTGTGGGATCTCTCCTCCCCGTCCCCCTTCCTCCTGTGGGGTCTCTTCTCCCCGTCCCCCTTCCTGCTGTGGTATCTCTCTTCCCCATCCCCCTTCCTGCTGTGGGATCTCTCTTCCCGATCCCCTTCCTCCTGTGGGATCTCTCTTCCCCATCCCCTTCCTGCTGTGGGATCTGTCTTCCCCATCCCCCTTCCTCCAAGATGCTATGGTAAAAGAGATAGAATTGCGATCACTATCTCCAAAATGCTGTCCCACTGAGAGATCTGACACCTGACCAGGTTCGTTTCCCAAAACCCGATCAAGTACAGCCTCTCCTCTTGTAGGCTTATGTACATATTGCTTCAAGAAACCTTCCTGAACACACATCACAAACTCCACCCCATCGACACCCCTCACTCTAGGGAGATGCTAATCAATAGTTGGGAAATTAAAATCTCCCACTTCAACAACCCTGTTATTGTTACTCCTTTCCAGAATCGGTCTCCCTATCTGCTCCTCGATGTCCGTGTTACTGTTGGGTGGTCTATACAATACACCCAGTAGAGTTATTGACCCCTTCCTGTTCCTAACTTCCACCCACAGAGACTCACTCAGACACAGACAATCATTTATTTTATTCATCATACTCCTTGCATTAAAATAGACACATCTCAAACCATCGGACTGAGTGCCTCCCTTCTCTATCACCTGCGTATCCTCCCTTTCACACTGTCTCCAAATCTGAATCCCTGCCTCCTGCTCCAATTCCCCAGTCACGCGTTTATCCTCCACCTCATCCTAATCTTATTCTCACTGTCATGTGGGACAGACAGTAATTCCGAGATCACTACCTTTGAGGTCCTGCTTCTCAAATTACTTCCGAACACCCTGTACTTTGCTTTCAGGACCTCTTCCCTTTTCCTACCTCTGTTATTGGTACCAATATGTACCACGACCTCCAGTTGTTCTCCCTCCCACTGCAGGATATCTTGGACGTGATCAGGAACATCCTGGCCCTGGAAACTGGTAGGCAAACTACCATCCGAGTTGCTTTACTGTGTCCACAGAATCGTCTGTCTGACCCCCTAACTATAGTCCCCTATCTCTGCTGCCATCCTCTTCCTTTCCCAACCCTCCTGAGCCACAGGGCCAGACTGTGCCAGAGGTGCAGCTTTTGTTGCTCCCTCTCCAGCAGTACTCGAACCGGAGTACTTATTGTCAATGGGAACAGCCACTGGGGTATTCACTAGTACCTGCTTCTTGCCCTTCCCTCTCCTGACTGTGACCCAGTTCCTCGGTCTCCCGTGGCCCCGGTGTGACCACCTGCCTGTAACTCCTCTCTATCACCTCCTCGCTCTCCCTGACCAGACGAAGGTCATCGAGCTGCATCTCCAGTTCCCTAACTCGGTCCCTAAGGAGCTGCAGCTCGACACACCGGGTGCAGATGTTGCCGTCCAGGAGGCTGGGAGTCTCCAGGATCTCCCACATCTGACACCGAGCACAGAAAACCAGCCTCACACACATACTCTCTGTCTGTATTGTAAACAGATAACCTACCTCGCCTCGACCCTTTATCGCCGAAGCCCCGTTGAGTCAAAGCCTTCCTACTCTGTCTCCCGCTCCTCTGACGCTCGCTCTGTAAATCTGTCTTCCTTTTAAACTCTTCTCGCTGTTCCCACTGGCCGACTTGCCCAGTCGTGCTGAAGAAAATATCAGTAATTGTGTTACTGATAAACACTGGGGATTTGTACCGTCTCCCGTCTCTCTGTGTCCTTCACCCTCACTCTCTCTCATCTCCAGACTGTGGGAGATTGTGTTTACAGTTACTGGGTGTCTGACACTGAACATTAATGTGATCAGTAATTGTGTTACTGATAAACACTGGGGATTTGTACCGTCTCCTGTCTCTCTGTGTCCTTCACTCTCAGTCTCTCTCATCTCCAGGCTGAACCGTGTCGGTCTCACAGATTCTGGTGCCGAGGATCTCGCCTCCGCTCTCAGTACAAACCCATCACTGACGGAGCTGTACCTGGGATCAAACTCTCTGACAGACCGATCTGTCCCCGCTCTCCGCCGCCTCATCCTGACCCTCCCGAGTCTGGAGCGGATCTGGTGAGTGTTTGTGTTAATGTTCAATGTGATAAAATATCAGCGGATCCGCAGGTTTTCTGGTGATATTTGTCTGTGAGAGTTGTTGAAACATTAACCCCGGTCCCCTGTTACTGACACTGTTGTGTGATCTGTTTATTTCATCTTTATTCTCCCATCTGTTTCAGGCTGGTGGGGAATCGGTTCAGTGAGACCGGGGAGAAGGAACTGAGATCTCTACAGGAACCCAGACCCGGACTGAGAGTGGATCTGTGGACATTTGGCCGATTCCTTTAACCTTTATCTTACCTGGAACCCAGACCCGGACTGATGGTGGATCTGTGAACCTCTGAATGTGTGAACATCCCCGCCCGCGGGATGGGGACATTTGGCCGACTCCCCGCCCTCCCCTTTAACTCCCGCCCTTACCTTTAACGGCCGCGCGCCGGGGCTGATTCCCAACGGTTTTAACGGACCCGGCTCGGGCCTCGCGCTGCGTGCGTCGATCGGAGCGGTCCCGCAGTGACGTGTTTCCGCCTGTTGTCCGGCGGGACAGCTTCCGCCGGAAGTGCGTGTACGAGACACCGACGTGACTCCCCGGGGAATTACCCGGACAGGAAGAGCCCGGGGTCCGGGGCTCAGTCTGGGACACTGGTGTCCCGGGGTGGGGGGTATGATCCCGGGAGAGAATCCTTTTGCCCCCTTTGATGAGGACGGTGCATTCGGCAGCCTGGCCGATATAATGATGTTAAATGGACAAATCCCTCGGCAGTGACCCTGGATCTGTAGCGATCCCGGACACGGCCCAGAAGTGTGATTTTATAATCATCGGTTCCCCGATGCAGAGTGACGGTGAGAAACGGGACTGATTATTCAACGGTCACTCCTTGTCGCCGGTCAGTTAATTGTGTGTGACTGTGAGTGAGTCGGGAGCAGCTTATTTATTCCCGCACGTCAGCAGCTCACACATTGTTTCATTTACATTTGTCATAATGGAATCAATAAACCGCTGTACCTTCCTGTCTTGGTGCCGGACTCGAGTTTTACTTGAGGTTTCTGCTGCCCCCCGCACCCTGTGCACTGCAACAGTGGGTCGGAGCTCCTCTCACTGACACAGTAGCGTCTCAGCTCCAGGCTGAGAGAGCTCGGACTGGCAGAGTCCGGGTAGAGCATTCCACAAATCCACCACACTCTGGGTGAAAAAGTTTTTCCGCATCTCTGTTCTATATGGCCTACCCCTTATTCTTAAACTGTGGCCTCTAGTTCTGGACTCACCCATCAGCGGGAACATGCTTCCTGCCTCCAGTGTGTCCAATCCCTTAATAATCTTATCTGTTTCAATCAGATCCCCTCTTATTCTTCTAAATTCCAGAGTATACAAGCCCAGTCACTCCAATCTTTCAACATATGACAGTTTCACCATTCCGGAAATTAACCTTGTGAACGTACGCTCAATAGCAAGAATGTCCTTCCTCAAATTTGGAGACCAAAACTGCACACAATATTCCTGTGGGGTCTCACCAGGGCCCTGTACAGCTGCAGAAGGACCTCTTTACTCCTATACTCAATTCCTCTTGTTATAAAAGCGAGCATGCCATTAGCTTTCTTTACTGCCTGCTGTACCTGCATGCTCGCTTTCACGGACTGATGTACAAGAACACATAGATCTCTTTGTACTTCCCTTTTCCTAACTTGACTCCATTTAGATAGTAATCTGCCTTCCTGTTCTTGCCACCAAATTGAATAACCCATTTATCCATATTAAACTGCATCTGCCATACATTTGCCCACTCACCCAATCTGCATTCTCATAACATCCTGCTGACAATTCACACTGCCACCCAGCTTTGTGTCATCAGCAAATTTGCTAATGTTACTTTTAATCCTTCATCTAAATCATTAAAGTATATTGTAAACCACTGAGGCCCCGAGTACGAGACGGATGGGGGATGGAATACCGACATTACACACGGAGTGAAGCTCCCTCCACCGCATGCCATTATACACTCTCAGGGTCAGACACAGAATGAAGCTTCCTCCACACCATCACATCACACACTCCCGGGGTCAGACACAGTGAATCTCCCTCAAAACCATCCCATCACACACACCCGGGGTCAGACACAGAGTGAATCTCCCTCCACACCCTCCCAACACACACTTGCAATGCCAAACACACAGTGAAGCACCGTCTGCACCATTCCATCACTCAATTAATCCCACCCTGCAAAAACTCATTTCAGGGAAGCAGGCACCATCAATTTGCGGGAGACTCCCGGAACTCCCGGGAGAGGTGGGATGTCTGCAATAGAGTAGCTCCTTAGCGGCCAGCCAGCTAGTTTAAATAGCGTTAGCTGTGCTATTGAATGAATGACAACTGTTACACTCATCAGTGATTTAATCCACCATGAGCAACAGAAAAGTCTGTTGCAAATAGTGCATCGAGCAACACTGTCATATTTTTGACCCCTATTTTTGACCCGGAACTTCCGGGTGAGATGGGATGTCCGACGCTTCACTTGAAATGGCCGCTGGGGAGGGAGTGGCGGTTTTGGTAGAAGTGAGCACAAGAGAGGGAGGGACGCGCTGATTTAAAATGGGCGAATCCTTGGTTGATGTGGCCGCCAGGGATGGAGTGGGACTCTGAGTTACAATGGCCACTGTGACACACAGAATATATGGCGAAGGAATATTCGGTGCCTATGGATACAATCCCGGGATCGAGTGTGTTATTGATTGTAATAACAGTATTTTAATTTGTGTTTTATATTGTCTTGGCGTTGTACATATGTTTTAAGTCCAATAATTTTGTCGTTGAATAATCTAATGTATATATCTGAGATATTCACACATACACATATACATGTGGGTTTTGGTGAGGAGGGTGAGGGGTTTGGGTGGAAGAGGAGTGACGGGACGAGGAGTGGATTGATGAAACTGTGAGCGTGGCGAAGTCACTGACTGAAAAGGGGACGGAAGGGAAGGGGCAGAAGTCCCTGTCACAAACTGGTGGCCGACATGGAGAAGATAGAGACGGGGTGAGGAGGAGTGAAACGACAGGAAGGGAGCGGGACTGATGGGACGGGAGGGAGTGGTCTGATTGGACAGTGTGGGGAGTGACGTTTTCAATAGTGGAGGATCAATGGGTGGTGACTATTTCCTTCACAAATAAGACGAACTGCAAGAAAGGGGGCGTGTTCGGAGACAAGGGGGAGCGGGGGAGTGGTCTGATTGGACAGTGTGGGGAGTGACGTTTTCAATAGTGGAGGATCAATGGGTGGTGACCATTTCCTTCACAAATAAGACGAACTGCAAGAAAGGGGGTGTGTTCGGAGACAAGGGGGAGCGGGGGAGTGGTCTGATTGGACAGTGTGGGGAGTGACGTTTTCAATAGTGGAGGATCAATGGGTGGTGACCATTGCCTTCACAAATAAGACGAACTGCAAGAAAGGGGGCGTGTTCGGAGACAAGGGGGAGCGGGGGGAGTGGTCTGATTGGACAGGTGTGGGGAGTGACGTTTTCAATAGTGGAAGATCAATGGGTGGTGACCATTTCCTTCACAAATAAGACGAACTGCAAGAAAGGGGGCGTGTTCGGAGACAAGGGGGGGAGTGGTCTGATTGGACAGGGTGGGGAGTGACGTTTTCAATAGTGGAGGATCAATGGGTGGTGACCATTGCCTTCACAAATAAGACGAACTGCAAGAAAGGGGGCGTGTTCGGAGACAAGGGGGAGCGGGGAGGGGGGTCGGGGACGCGGCCAGGGCTGATGAGACGGAGAGTTGAGTGTCCCAACCGAGGGAGAGGGGAGCGACTCACTCAACGACGGAGGGAAGGGAGTGGATGAGGGAGCAGAATTTCCCATCAGAAAATGTTCACCACTCAGGATGTGGTGGATGACGGGAGAAAGGGCAAGGGGCCAGAGAGGGTAAAGGGTGTCAGGAGTGACGGGGTGAGTAGGGGAGTGTCTCACTGGGTAACAGAGAGAGAGAAAGAGGGCGATGAGGAGAGGTGAAGACTGGCATCGCAAAATGGCAGCCCCACCCTGCGTACGATGCAGAGCATCGAGATGGCGGGGGGAGGAGAGCGAGGGGAGGGAGGGAAGGGGTTTGCGAGTGATGGGATGGGAAGGAGGGTGACAAGATGGTGAATGTGAGGGAGTGGGAAGGAGGGTCTGACACTGTCACACAATGGCTGTCGGCAGAAGGTTAAATGGAGAGTCAGGAGATCGGGCACCGAGGGGAAGGAGAGGAGGGATGAGGAGTTGAGATTGAATAAACAGGGAGGGAAGTGAGTGGTGAAGGTGAAGGAAAAGGGTTTGCCCCATTCTATGATGCACGGAGAGCGGTTGTCAATGGTAACCATCACAAAATGGCCGCCAGCCAGGGTGGGATGGGCGGTGATAGAGGGGACAGAGAGCGGAGTGTTTCAGGGGAGACGGGAGCCGAGGGTGGGACAGGGCGGCTCTTAACAGGGGAGCAAGAACTGGGGGGTTCCCACGGGGGAGGAATGTGACTCCGGGAAGAGGCCAGCACCGTTACCCTCCTCTCCCCTCCTCAGTCTTGAAAGTCCTGCTTTGACTTTTCTTTCGGGCTGAGCCTCAGATCGCTCGGCCCGAATCGTTCAGTCTGTCCGGTGGAGTAGGGAGACGTGTCGTCACTGGAGCCCGTCAAAGGCAGGAGTGGGCGCCGGCTTGCCGGAGAAGACGGAGGCGAGGTCTGGCGGTGCGGGCTGGTTGGCGTGGATCACCACCATTTTCTGCAGGGTGAGGGAGAGGGAGGGGGTCAGATTGAGGAGGGGAGGGGAGAAAGAAGGTGAGGAGAGATGAGACCCACTCCCTCAGCCTCTCTCAGTCCCCTCTGTCCCCTCTTCTCTCTCCATCACTTCCCCACCTCTCTCTCCCCACCCTATCCTTCTCTCTCCTCCCCTCCCCATCCTATCCTCCTCTCTCCTCCCCTCTCCGCACCCTATCCTCTCTCCACCCCCTCCACCCTATCCTCCTCTCTCCACCCTATCCTCCTCTCCCCACCCCATCCTCTCTCCACCCTATCCTCCTCTCTCCTCCCCTCTTCCCACCCTATCCTCCTCTCTCCACACCTCTCCCCACCGTATACTCCTCTCTCCACCCCTATTCCCACCCTATCCTCCTCTCTCCACCCCCTCCCCACCCTATCCTCCTCTCCCCCACCCTACCCCTCCTCTCTCCACCCCTATTCCCACCCTATCCTCCTCTCTCCACCCCTCTTCCCACCCTATCCTCCTCTTCCCACCCTACCCTCCTCTCTCCACCCCTATTCCCACCCTATCCTCCTCTCTCCACCCCTCTCCCCACCCTATCCTCTCTCCACCCCTCTCCCCACACTATCCTCTCCACCCCCTCCCCACCCTCTCCTCCTCGCTCCACCCCTCTCTCCACCTATCCTCTCTCCACCCCTCTCCCCATGCTATCCTCCTCTCTCCACCCCTCTCTCCCCACCCTATCCTCCTCTCTCCACCCCTCTCTCCACCTTATCCTCCTCTCTCCACCCCTCTCCGCACCCTATCCTCCTCTCTCCACCCCTCTCCGCACCCTTCTACCCCCCTCCCACCCTATCCTCTATCCACTCTATCCTCCTCTCTCCACCCCTCTCCACACTATCCTCCTCTCTCCACCCCTCTCTCCACCCTATCCTCCTCTCTCCATCCTATCCTCCTCACTCCACCCCTCTCCGCACCCTATCTCCACCCCCTCCCACCCTATCCTTAATCCACCCTACCCTCCTCCTCTCCACCCCTATTCCCACCCTATCCCTCCTCTCTCCACCCCCTCCCCCACCCCTCTTCCCACTCTATCCTCCTCTCTCCACCACTCTCCCCACCCTATCCTCTCTCCACCTCTCTCCCACACTATCCTCTCCACCCCCTCCCCACCCTATCCTCCTCTCTCCTCCCCCTCTCTCCACCCCTCTCCCCATGCTATCCTCCTCTCTCCTCCCCTCTCTCCACCCTATCCTCTCTCCACCCCTCTCCCCATGCTATCCTCCTCTCTCCCACCCCTCTCTCCCCACCCTATCCTCCTCTCTCCACCCCTCTCTCCACCTTATCCTCCTCTCTCCACCCCTCTCCGCACCCTATCCTCCTCTCTCCACCCCTCCGCACCCTTCTACCCCCTCCCACCCTATCCTCTATCCACTCTATCCTCCTCTCTCCACCCCTCTCCACACTATCCTCCTCTCTCCACCCCTCTCTCCACCCTATCCTCCTCTCTCCATCCTATCCTCCTCTCTCCACCCCTCTCCGCACCCTATCTCCACCCCCTCCCACCCTATCCTTAATCCACCCTACCCACCTCTCTCCACCCCTATTCCCACCCTATCCTCCTCTCTCCACCCCCTCCCCACCCTATCCTCCTCTCCCCACCCCTCTTCCCACTCTATCCTCCTCTCTCCTCCCCTCTCTCCACCCTATCCTCTCTCCACCCCTCTCCCCATGCTATCCTCCTCTCTCCACCCCTCTCTCCCCACCTTATCCTCCTCTCTCCACCCATCTCCGCACCCTATCCTCCTCTCTCCACCCCTCCGCACCCTTCTACCCCCTCCCACCCTATCCTCTATCCACTCTATCCTCCTCTCTCCACCCCTCTCCACACTATCCTCCTCTCTCCACCCCTCTCTCCACCCTATCCTCCTCTCTCCACCCTATCCTCCTCTCTCCACCCCTCTCCGCACCCTATCTCCACCCCCTCCCACCCTATCCTTAATCCACCCTACCCTCCTCTCTCCACCCCTATTCCCACCCTATCCTCCTCTCTCCACCCCTCTCCGCACCCTTCTACCCCCTCCCACCCTATCCTCTATCCACTCTATCCTCCTCTCTCCACCCCTCTCCACACTATCCTCCTCTCTCCACCCCTCTCTCCACCCTATCCTCCTCTCTCCACCCTATCCTCCTCTCTCCACCCCTCTCCGCACCCTATCTCCACCCCCTCCCACCCTATCCTTAATCCACCCTACCCTCCTCTCTCCACCCCTATTCCCACCCTATCCTCCTCTCTCCACCCCCCTCCCCACCCTATCCTCCTCTCCCCACCCCTCTTCCCACTCTATCCTCCTCTCTCCACCACTCTCCCCACCCTATCCTCTCTCCACCTCTCTCCCACACTATCCTCTCCACCCCCTCCCCACCCTATCCTCCTCTCTCCTCCCCTCTCTCCACCCTATCCTCTCTCCAACCCTCTCCCCACTCTATCCTCCTCTCTCCACCTCCTCCCCACCCTATCCTCCTCTCCACCCCTCTCCGCACCCTCTCCACCCCCTCCACCTCTCTCCCCACCCTATCCTCCTCTCCCCACCCTACCCTCCACCCCTCTCCCCACCGTATACTCCTCTCTCCTCCCCTCTTCCCACCCTATCCTCCTCTCTCCACCCCTCTCCCCATCCTATACTCCTCTCTCCACCCCACCCTATCCTCCTCTCCCCACCCTACCCTCCTCTCTCCACCCCTATTCCCACCCTATCCTCCTCTCTCCACCCCTCCCCACCCTATCCTCCTCTCTCCACCCCTCTTCCCACCCTATCCTCTTCCCACCCTACCCTCCTCTCTCCACCCCTATTCCCACCCTATCCTCCTCTCTCCACCCCCTCCCCACCCTCTCCTCTCCCCACCCCTCTTCCCACTCTATCCTCCTCTCTCCACCCCTCTCCCCACCCTATCCTCTCTCCACCCCTCTCCCCACACTATCCTCTCCACCCCCTCCCCACCCTATCCTCCTCTCTCCTCCCCTCTCTCCACCCCTCTCCTCATGCTATCCTCCTCTCTCCTGCCCTCTCTCCACCCTATCCTCTCTCCACCCCTCTCCCCATGCTATCCTCCTCTCTCCACCCCTCTCCCCACACTATCCTCTCCACCCCCTCCCCACCCTCTCCTCCTCTCTTCACCCCTCTCTCCACCCTATCCTCTCTCCACCCCTCTCCCCATGCTATCCTCCTCTCTCCACCCCTCTCTCCCCACCCTATCCTCCTCTCTCCACCCCTCTCTCCACCCTATCCTCCTCTCTCCACCCCTCTCCGCACCCTATCCTCCTCTGTCCACCCTCTCCGCACCCTTCCACCCCTCCCACCCTATCCTCTATCCACTCTATCCTCCTCTCTCCACCCCTCTCTCCACCCTATCCTCCTCTCTCCACCCTATCCTCCTCTCTCCACCCTATCCTCCTCTCTCCACCCCTCTCCGCACCCAATCTCCACCCCCTCCCACCCTATCCTTAATCCACCCTACCCTCCTCTCTCCACCCCTAATCCCACCCTATCCTCCTCTTGTACCCATGCCCCATCCCTCGCCGCCCACACACACACACCCGTGCACAGGAAGATCCCACTCACCACCGGAGGCTGTGTGGCGCAGCACTCGAGGTCCCTGCAGTTGGCGATGGCCGTGAGGACGGACATTACCAGCGAGACCAGGCAGTTGACCAGCAAGATCACCGTGATCCCGCTGACAAACCTCTGCGAGATTCGGGGTTTGGCGGAGGGAGCATGGGAGGGGGGAGAGAGCCAGACGGAAAGGGAGGAGAGGAGAGGGGGGGGAGAGAGAGAAAAATGGGGTGAGAGGTGAGAGACAGGGAGGAAGCGGCATGGGTGGAGATGGCCGGGGAAGAGAGAGGGGAGAGTGAGAGTGGGTATTGCGGTAGGCGGAGGTGGGGAGAACCAGACCGGGAGGAAGAGCGGGGGGCAATGGGTGAGGAAGAGTGAAGGTGGGTGGGAGAGAGATGGGGGTAGGGAAGGGGGAGAAAGAAGAGAGGTGGCAAAGGACAGTTGATAGAGGGAGAGGCATGAGAATCTGATGGGGGAGAGTGATGAGAGAGGTCGGACAGGGAGGGGAGAGAAAGGTGGAAAACAGAGGAGGGGGGCAGAGGCACAGAGGGTGAGACATGGACAGGGTGAGAGACGGAGAGGTGAGAGAGAGAGGGGCGAAAGAGAAGGATGTGCATGGGTGGAGATGGCCGGGGAAGAGAGAGGCGTGAGTGAGAGTGGGTATTGGGGTAGGCGGAGGTGGGGAGACCCAGACCAGGAGTAATAGAAGGGGGGCAATGGGTGAGGGAAAGAGGGGGTGGGTGGGAGAGAGATGGGGGTAGGGAAGGGGGATAAAGTAGAGAGGTGGCTGTTGATAGAGGGAGAGACATGAGAGTCAAATGGGGAGAGAGATGAGAGAGGTCGGACAGGGAGGGGATAGAAAGGTGGAAAACAGAAGGGGGGCAGAGACACAGAGGGTGAGACATGGACAGGGTGAGAGACGGAGAGGGGTGAAAGAGGCAGAACTTTAGCCTTCGATTGAAGGAACGCGCCATGTTTTGGTTGTTAACCATATAACCATTACAGCACGGAAACAGGCCATCTCGGCCCTTCTAGTCCGTGCCGAACGCTTACTCTCACCTCCTCCCACCGACCCGCACTCAGCCCACAACCCTCCATTCCTTTCCTGTCCATATACCTATCCAATTTTACTTTAAGTGACAATACCGAACCCGCCTTTACCACTTCTACTGGAAGCTCGTTCCACACAGCGACCACTCTCTGAGTAAAGAAATTCCCCCTCGTGTTACCCTTAAACTTTTGCTCCCAACTCTCAACTCATGTCCTCTTGTTTGAATCTCCCCTGCTCTCAATGGAAAAAGCCTATACATGTCAACTCTATCTATCCCCCTCATAATTTTAAATACCTCAACCTTCTATGCTCCAAAGAATAAAGACCTAACTTGTTCAACCTTTCTCTTTAAGTTAGGTGCTGAAAACCAGGTAACATTCGAGTAAATCTCCTCTGTACTCTCTCTATTTTATTGACATCTTTCCTATAATTCGGTGACTGTACACAATGCTCCAAATTCGGCCTCACCAATGTCTTGTAGAATTGTAACATCACATCCCAACTCCTGTACTCAATGCTCTGATTTATAAAGGCCAGTATACCAAAAGCTTTCTTCACCACCCTGTCCACATGAGATTTCACCTTCAGGGAACTATGCATCATTATTCCTAGATTCCTAGATTTTCCTAGAATTATGGTTCCCTGGAAGTGGGGTCACAGGCAGACGGGGCGGTGAAGGCGGCGTTTGGCATGCCCGCCATCGCCGGACAGGGCACCGTGTACCGGAGGCGGGAGCTCACGAGGATTTACGAGGGTGTCGCCAGGACTCGAGGGGCTGAGTTACAGAGAGAGGTCGGGCTGGTGGGGACTTCATTCCCTGGAGCGTAGGGGGGCCTTACAAAGGGGTGTAGAACCACGAGAAAGCACAGATAGGGAGAATGTGCACAGACTGTTCCCCAGGGTCGGGGAATCTTGAACCAGAGGGCACTGGTTTAAGACTTTTAATAGGGACCCGAGGGGAAACTTTTCACACAGAGGGTGGTCCGTCTGTGGAAGGAGCGGCCAGCGGAAGTGGTCGAGGCAGGTACATTAACGACACTCGGACAGGGGCATGGATAAGAAAGATTTAGGGGGATACGGCTGGTCCGTCTGTGGAAGGAGCTGCCGGAGGAAGTGGTCGAGGCAGGTACATTAACGACACTCGAACAGGGACACGGATAGGAAAGGTTTAGAGGGATACGGGTGGTCCGTCAATGGAAGGAGCTGCCGGAGGAAGTGGTCGAGGCAGGTACATTAACGACACGCGGACAGGGGCACGGATAGGAAAGGTTCAGAGGGATACGGGTGGTCCGTCAATGGAAGGAGCAGCCTGAGGAAGTGGTCGAGGCAGGTACATTAACGACACTCGGACAGGGACACGGATAGGAAAGGTTTAGAGGGATATGGGTGGTCCGTCTGTGGAAGGAGCTGCCGGAGGAAGTGGTCGGGGCAGATACATTAACGACACTCGGACAGGGACACGGATAGGAAAGGTTTAGAGGGATACGGGTGGTCCGTCAATGGAAGGAGCTGCCGGAGGAAGTGGTCGAGGCAGGTACATTAACGACACGCGGACAGGGACACGGACAGGAAAGGTTTAGAGGGATATGGGTGGTCCGTCTGTGGAAGGAGCTGCCGGAGGAAGTGGTCGGGGCAGATACATTAACTACACTCGGACAGGGACACGGATAGGAAAGGTTTAGAGGGATACGGGTGGTCCGTCTGTGGAAGAAGCTGCCGGAGGAAGTGGTCGAGGCAGATACATTAACGACACTCGGACAGGGACACGGATAGGAAACGTTTAGAGGGATACCGTTGGTCCGTCTGTGGAAGGAGCTGCCGGAGGAAGTGGTCGAGGCAGGTACATTAACGACACTCGGACAGGGACACGGATAGGAAAGGTTTAGAGGGATACGGGTGGTCCGTCTGTGGAAGGAGCTGCCGGAGGAAGTGGTCGAGGCAGGTACATTAACGACACTCGGACAGGGACACGGATAGGAAAGGTTTAGAGGGATATGGGTGGTCCGTCTGTGGAAGGAGCTGCCGGAGGAAGTGGTCGGGGCAGATACATTAACGACACTCGGACAGGGACACGGATAGGAAAGGTTTAGAGGGATACGGGTGGTCCGTCAATGGAAGGAGCTGCCGGAGGAAGTGGTCGAGGCAGGTACATTAACGACACGCGGACAGGGACACGGACAGGAAAGGTTTAGAGGGATACGGGTGGTCCGTCTGTGGAAGAAGCTGCCGGAGGAAGTGGTCGGGGCAGATACATTAACGACACTCGGACAGGGACACGGATAGGAAACGTTTAGAGGGATACCGGTGGTCCGTCTGTGGAAGGAGCTGCCGGAGGAAGTGGTCGAGGCAGGTACATTAACGACACTCGAACAGGGACACGGATAGGAAAGGTTTAGAGGGATACGGGTGGTCCGTCTGTGGAAGGAGCTGCCGGAGGAAGTGGTCGAGGCAGGTACATTAACGACACTCGAACAGGGACACGGATAGGAAAGGTTTAGAGGGATACGGGTGGTCCGTCAATGGAAGGAGCTGCCGGAGGAAGTG